>NW_017189537.1:0-80952 GCF_001704415.2 Capra hircus | reverse complement strand
GGACATATACAAACATGAAAAATGTTAACAATGAGTACATATACTAGATAAAAGGTAAAGTTAGGGGGAATTCCCTGGTGGGCTCAGTGGTAAAGAATCTGCGTGCCCATGCAGGAGACATGGGTTCAATCCCTGATCCAGGAAGTTTCCGACAGGCCAAGGAGCAACTAAACCCATGCGCACACAACTACTGAGCCTGTGCTCTAGAGCCTAGGAACCACAGACTGCTGAAGCCGTGTACCTAGAGCCCGTGCACTCTCAAGTAAGAGAATAGCCTCCACTCGCTGCAACTAGAGAAAAGCCCTGTGGCAGCAATGAAAACCCAGCAGACAGCAAAAGTTAATAAATAAAATTAAAGTTAGCGAGGTATGCGTATGATACATGCTATTCTTCTGTAAGTTGTAAGATTTTCTCAATATAAAGTTTTAAAAAGGCCCACTTTATGATTCTTTTATTAAAAATAAATAAGACAGAGAAAAAAAATTAAATACTTGATGCCACATAAAGTGGAGAAGAGAATGAGCCTGGACACCCTGAGTACTCATTACTCAGAGTTCTACGCAATAAAAAACTAAGCATTTTGGGAGAAAGGCACTAAATCCCTTCATGATTCAGTTTTCTATAAAATGAAAGAGCTGCTTGAGATAATCTATAGGAATGAGTCCTTTCTCACACTTCCCAAGACTCCGTCTCTCCACATCTTCCCTCTAACAATACGCATCATAAACTTGAGTATATTTATTCTTTTATTGATTCCTTTAAATATAGGCAGCCTTCTGCCTGAAAGCAAAGCCACAACCGGCAACAGTAACCAGTTTTGATATAAATGGTCTGCAAATGCAATTNTATATACACATATATACATACATATGTCCGTATATATATGCTTATTTATTTCAAGTTGAGGCAGATGGCTGCCAGCTAACACCACTTCATTTAGCTTAAGAACAAACAATTCTCTTAGAAAATTGTAGGGACTTCCCTGGGGCTACAGCAGTTGACTCCGTGCTTCCAATGCAGGGGATGTGAGTTTGATCTCTGCTTAGGGAAATAGGATCCCACATGCTGCAGGGCCCCCCCAAAAAAATAAATAAATGACATTAAAAACAAAATTATACTGTAAGTATTCACATTTTCTACTGAGTGGCTAAGCAGTGCACACAGTACATACTATATAATATAGCCTGCATTCAGTTTCACCAAGTGAAAGTTGTGCAGCTGTATCTGACTCTCTGCGACCCTATGGACTAGTCCATGGAATTCTCCAGGCCAGAGTCCTGGAGTGGGTAGCCTTTCCCTTCTCCTGGGGATCTTCCCAACCCGGGATTGAACCCAGGTCTCCCGCATTGCAGGCAGATTCTTTATCAGCTGAGCCACAAGGGAAGCTCAAGAAAACTGGAGTGGGTAGCCTATGCCTTCTTCAGGGGATCTTCATGACCCAGGAATCAAACTGGGGTCTCCTGAATTGCAGGCTGGTTCTTTACCAACTGAGCTATCAGGGAAGCCCATACTATATAGTCTGCATTCAGTTTTCACCAGTTGTCACAACAATGTTATCCTGGCAATTTTTTTCCCCCTAGATCTAATCCTGGTATCTGTGTTTTCTTTTTTTTTTTTCCTTTGGCCTCGCTGCATGGGCATGAGGGATCTTAGTTCCTCAACCAGGGATTGAATCCATGTCCTCTGCATTGGAAGGCAAAGTCTTAACCCCTGGACCACCAGGGAAATCCCTAACCTCCTTTGACATGGGCCAGCTCTTAGCCTGTCTTTGTCATTCATGACACAGATATTCTTAGGATTACATGCTAGCTGTTGTGGAGGAGTCTCTCAGTTTGGGTTTGTCTGATGTTTCCTCATGAATAGACTTGGTTCATGTGCTCTTCTGGCCAGAAAGACTACATAAATGAGTTTGTGTCCTTAGAGCACCATGTCAGGGAAGCATATGATGTTAGTTTATCTGCTGTTGGTAATAACATCTTTGACATTTGGTTAAGTGGGGTCTTTGAGTTGCATTAGCAGGGTATCTTCAGCACAGCATGATAAGGAAGTTGTGGTGCATATACACAATGGGATATTACTCAGCTATAAAAAGGAACACATTTGAGTCAGTTCTAATGAGGTAGATGAACCTGATGCCTATTATACAGAGTGAAGTAAGTCAGAAAGAGAAAGGCAAATACTGTATATAATTGCATATATATGGAGTTTAGAAAAGATGGTACCAATAATCCTACATGCAGGGCAGCAAAGGAGACACAGGCATAAAGAACAGACTTTTGGGCTCAGTGTGAGAAGGTGCTGCTGCCTGCTGCTGCTAAGTCGCTTCAGTCGTGTCCGACTCTGTGCGACCCCATAGACGGCAGCCCACAAGGCTTCCCCGTCCCTGGGATTCTCCAGGCAAGAACACTGGAGTGGGTTGCCATTTCCTTCTCCAATGCATGAAAGTGAAAAGTGAAAGTGAAGTCGCTCAGTCGAGCCCGACTCTTAGGGACCCCATGGAATGCAGCCTACCAGGCTCCTCTGTTCATGGGATTTTCCAGGCAAGAGTACTGGAGTGGGGTGCCATTGCCTTCTCTGGTGAGAAGATGAGGCTGGGATGATTTGAGAGGATTGCTTAGAAGCATGTACATTACCATATGTAAAACAGATGACCATGTGAGTTTGATGCATGATGCAGGGCCACCCAGAGCTGGTGCTCCTGGACAACCTAGAGGGATGGGTGGGGAGGGAGGTAGGAAAGAAACTCTGCACAGCAGGAGGTACCTAAAATCCCTCTGTGACCTGGACTAGATACAAAGTCAGCAAGAGTTAGGGTTAAATATGGTTCCTTGTGGTGCTGGCCATTGTGGTTTAGTCCTGCAGCTGAGGGACCTCATCAAAGATCCCAGCTTACATAGTTTCTCCAGACCTCCTTTTGCCAAACCCTACTATCTGCAATTCTAACACGCTCACCCCTGAGGGGGCCTGCTGAGTCTCTTTCCTAGAAAGGCACACTATGTAGATAGCTCTTTAGAGGAAGGGAACTCATAAAGCATTCTCTCAAAATCCAAAACTACACTAGCTGAAAACCATGGTCTTCAGAACCTGAGTCCTGTATTGATTGGTTGCAGAGAGGTTTGGTTTAACAAGCCTGACTCTATCTATTTGGACTTACTTCTGAACTAGGCAGTGATAAGGACCCCAAGGAATGTATTTCTCAAAGCTGACTGTGGTTGCAGGGACCTTCTTTCCCCACTCAATCCCTAACTTCAGAATGATTTAACAACCAGCTGCCATTGGGCCTGGAGCTTCTACAACATCTTCTAGAATGTGATGGTTTTAAAAGGACTGTTGTTTATGATGAATGTGCTGGTGACCTCAGCTTCTTCATTGCAAATGAGAATAACCTGATCTGAAGAGGCATATTGGGCGCAAGCTTGAAGTTACTTGGCCTTCTGGTTGAGTCAAGGTTGTTTAACCTGCAAGGAACAGAAACAGACTTAGTCGGGCAGCAGGCGACCTCATGGACGTGGCACCAAGCCTCAGGGGAGCTGAAACCCGAGAGGGCTTCTGTAATCTGGTTGAGGCCTTTCCGGAAACCATCACTGCAGGAGTTCCTGGTCCTTCACATGGAAGCTCCACAGTTCCTGTGATTTGACCACACTCACCATGTCTGCTGCTTCGTGTTTTCTCACCAACTCGCTCGCTCTTCTAATTTCCTGGAGAAAGTCTGATAGGCTCTAGGGGGGTCTGAGTTTGCATCTTCCCCCAGAATATATACTAAGAAAAGGGTTGAATGCAAGCAGTGTAGTTTTGGAGTGAAAACAGGAAGCACAGAGAGGGAAAAGCGAGAGAAAGGGTGGAAGTTCAGTAAAAGAGGAAGTAAGTTACTGCTGTGGAGCTTGATTCTCCAAGGGACCCTCTGAGAGAATGGGGATCATGCTGCAGAACTGTCCTTCCAAGAGGGTGAGGAAACTGGGCATGTACCCAGTTCCACCTGTCACCCTGCTAAATATTCATCACCTTTTAAGATCATGCCTTTGAATTTTTAAAATATTTATTTTATTTATTTGACTCTGCCGGGTCTTAGTTGTGCTGTGTGGAATCTAGTTCCCTGACCAGGGATGGAACCTGGGGCCCCCTGTGTTAGGAGTGCAGAGTCTTAGCCACTGAACCACCAGGGAAGTCCCTGATGACTTCTTTTTTTGGCTCTCTGAGAATTTCTTTATTTCTCCTTACATTTTATATTTTTCTTTTCCTGGTAAACTTTTTTTTAAATTAACTCATTACAAAAGAGTAGAATAAATACCCTATATGGCCTCCAGGAAATCATTCACATATTCCAATTACATGTAAGAGTTTTTTTGTTTGTTTGTTTTCCTATTCATGCTGGAGTTGAAAATAAATCATCTCTGTTTCCCTCCTTGAGCCCCAAACCAATTGAGACAAGACAGAAGTATCCAATGGATGAGATAAAAATATCAGCTCTGTCACTCTTAAGATTGAATTATAGAATGAAACTGAATGTATGGCCATAAGGAGTCTCCCAGAACCTCCCTTCCTGACAAGGCTTGAGAAAATGTAGCCTCTCACTTGTCGGGGGAAAGTCTTTCCTGGTGAACTTGCCACGTGGAGTTTGTGAAGGGGCAGGGTCAGATACATACAGACAGAGACAGTGAGAGACACACACAGAGATACACAGAAAGAGAGACACACATACACACAGAGAAACACAGAGACAGACACACAGAGAGACAGAGAGACACAGAGAAACAGGAGGGAAGGAGGGATGGGGCAGGGGTAAAGCTGGGTCTTCTGAGAGGTAGACTCTGAGACCCAGGAGTGCAAAAATTTTGTTGAGAGTTTAAGTTTTGAAAGATGAAAAAGGAAGAAAGCACAATAGGGCAGGAGAGCCTGGGATCTCAATGCACATTTGACAAAGCCCCTGCTAACCCATGGGGACATCCAAAGCACACCTTGTCTCTTAAAGGGGTACCACCTTAGGCCAGAAATGGCCAGGCCTTGGCACTCCCACTGTGTTTAGTCATGGGTTGGGGCTGCCCAAGGAAAAGAACATGGTTTTCAAAATCTGGAGGCTGTCAACTAACTTGACTTGTTGCCACTCACTGGCAAGTTCTTTCTTGAAGGCGGATCTGAGCGGCACCCCTCCAGGGCTGCCACGTAGACCTATTGTGTTTGTTTGCTTAGTGTCTTTGTTTAGAAAAGTTATTCCTTCACACTTGAAGAGAAGCGGACCAGGGAGCAGAGAGAAGCAGGAAATGGTGCTCCCATGCGCTTCTTTCTCGAGGAATGAAGTGGAAACCCAGAAAGAAATACCGATGAAGGAGAAGTCCTTGAGACATAAGAAATAGTTCCCTCTGCTTCTTGCAACTAATACCATATAACCCCACTTGCCTTCTCCAAAGGTCCTGTTACCTGGTGCAGTTTTTATGTTGCTAAACTGGAGATCTGGAGGGGACTCAGCAGTGTAGCAAGACAGAAGAGAAAATAAGTAGGGATAGGGTTGACAAGAATGGAGTCAGTGATGCTGGACACTGAAGGACAGAGAGAAGATCGTTATATCAAGGAAGGCTAAGAAGAGATTTGGGAGACGATAAATGTCAGAGATACTAACATTGATTACTTTGGGTGGCATGATACGGATTCCTTCTTGATTTCTACTGTGGAATCTCAAGTCTACATTGGCCTCAAATGCTGCTATTGTGAGAGTGCATTCTTCAGAGGGTCCTCAAAGAGTTATGGACATGTATGTCTGGATGGATATACCATGCAGCAGCACTGAGTAGCTGAGACATGGTCAATATCAGGTCTGCATGATGCCAAAACCTACACGCTCAACTGCTAGGCTTACTGTTGTTGGTTGACTTCCAAAGAGGGTGGCAGTGGTTCACAAAGTCAGTGAAACAGCCTGGAAATTGTTTTGTCCCAAATACGCCAGAACTGTGGAGGTCCTTCTTTCATGGGCTTCCCTAGTAGCTCAGCTGGTAAAGAATATGCTTGCAATGCAGGAGACCCTGGTTCGATTCCTGGGTCAGGAAGATCCACTGGAGAAGGGATGGGCTACCCATTCCAGTATTCTCAGGCTTCCCTGGTGGCTCAGCTGCTAAAGAATCTGCCTGCAGTGTGGGAGACCTGGGTTCGATCCCTGGGTTGGGAAGATCCCCTGGAGAAGGGAAAGGCTACCCACTCCAGTATTCTGGCCTGGAGAATTTCATGGACTACGTAGTCCATGGGGTCGCAAAGAGTCGGATGCAACTGAGTGGCTTTCACTTTCTTTTATGGGCTCGTGTTCCAAAACACGGGGTGTGGACCCAGAAAGTATAGACCCACGCTTGTTCTCCATAGTTGCTCCAGAGTAACTACCTGGTTAGTCAACCCCTGAGGGTTCACATGACGTGACAAAGAGGATAGCCATGATTGTCCATATCCTTGAATTCAGCTGTTTCTATTGTGTTGATCCTGGATCCCCTGGAATAGGTTACAGGTGATCAGAAGCAGTGACTCTGGGTGGAACTACAAGCCCAAACAGCCAAACCAGAAGAAAACGCAGTGTCTGGTGAAGAGCAGTGGAGAGAAGCGGAAAGCACAAATGCTGGATACCTAAGATGAATACTCGCAAACCCTCCAATCACCACCACTATTACTACTAGTAACAGATTGATCTTAGGGGTCAGAAGAGGTCTGTTTCTATCTCTTCCTTTGCCCCTAGGCTGAAGTGATTATTGCTCACCCTACTTCTGTCTAAACCCCACTGCTTCTGGTTCTCTCTGGTCCTCATCCTCTGGCCTCATTGCCCACTATCTTCTTCCACTGCTAGTCCACTTTCTGCGCTTCCAGAGGCCAGCCTTTGGTCTCCTGTTATAATAACCATGGCAGTACGGGGCACATAGTGTCCTGAACCGCTGTAGACAGAAGCGAAACAAGAATGGGACAAGTGTTGACCTCACCTCAGGTTAGCAAGCCCCATGTTTCCTTTTTTTCATTATATACATATATATATATTTAACTCTTATATAATATATGCATATATATTCCTGATTTACAGGGTTTTTATTTCTGCTGTGCATACATACATTCTTTTAAAAATGTTCTTTTCCATTATGATTGATTATAAAAATTGGATATAGTTCCCTGTGCTATACAGTAGGACCTTGTTATTTATCCATTCTATGTATAAAATTTACATCTGCTAACCTTAACCTTCCCTCCACTCCTTCCCCACCCCTTCCCCTTGGCAACCATGTCCCCGATTCTGTTTCTATTTCATAGATAGGTTCCTTTGTATCGTATTTTAGATTCCACATTTAAATGACATCATATGCTATTTGTCTTTCTCTGTCTGACTTACTTCACTCAGTATGACAATCTCTAGGTCCATTCCTGTTGCTGCAAATGGCATTATTTTGTTCTTTCTATGGCTGAGTAATACTCCATGGTACATGTATCTTCTTTACTCATTCATCTGTCAATCAGTGGACATTTATGTTGCTTCCATGCCTTGGCTATTGTGAATAGTGCTGCAATGAACACTGGAGTGCATGTATCTTTCTGAATTACAATTCGAGGTGTGTTCTATCAAGAAGTTGCTCTTAGTGATCCTTCTCATTTATGCAGATTTTACTGGCTTTCTTCCCTTCCCTGCTTTACTTTTGTGCTTCCTTACTAGTAGTTCTAGGGATTATCTGCCAAGTAAACACTTGCATTTAAACCATTTTCTCAGGATAACTTCTGGAAGAAGAAAACCCTAGAAAACAGTTTAACTTGCCTGACTCACTGCTTGCTAAGCAGTCTTTTGATTTGTATTTATTTACCTTAGTGGCTCACAGGTTAAAGCGTCTGCCTGCAATGCGGGAGACATGGGTTCGATCCCTGGGTCGGGAAGATCCCCGGGAGAAGGAAATGGCAACCCACTCCAGTACTCTTGCCTGGAGAATCCCATGGACAGAGGAGCTTGGTGGGCTACAGTCCACGGGGTCGCAAAGAGTCGGACACGACTTCACTTTCACTTTCTTTGCCTTAATGGCTAATTTCTGGTAGGATGTTCTTTGCAGATAATCTGTCTTGGTTATATGTGAGTCTTATCTGGCTGATTAGTGACTCTTTGAAATTTTGTTGGTATAAGTCAGTCTTCTAGAACAGGGATTGGCAAAGGACAACCTGTGTGTCGAATGTGACCAGCCACTTGTTCTTTATAAAGTTTTATTGGGACTCCAGCCACACGTACATATTCTCTGTGGCTGCATCCTAGATTACAGTAAGAGTTGAGGAGCTGTGACAAAGACCATAGGTCTGTAAATTCTAAAATATATTTGCCTTACAGGAAGAGGTTGCTGACCCCTCACAGAAACTGTTCATCTTTCTCAGTGGGTTCACTGAGAAAAAAGAAGCCATGAATTATATTTGTCAGTACAAGGGCCAGAACTTTGACCACTGATATTTCACTAAGCAGCAACATCTAGCCTAAAAGTCAGGCTGATCAGCACCCACTCAATTTGCCCCAGTGTTTGGTTATATCATGTCCAGAATCATGTCTTGATAATTCACGAGTAAACATGAGTAGGAGTGCATGGGTTAGAAGGGAATATTGAGAAAGTGTCTTAAAATGAGGTTCATAAGTGCACTTAAAACATTTCTCTCTGAAAGATGTTCTTTCTTGACTGACCTGAGCTTGCTTATCATCCCATTGCACTGCACCCTCTTGATTCTTACAGGCTCAGCATTAATTATTAATCAGTTTGAAAATGGTTGATGGAGGTCCTCTGTATGTGATGCTACTTCTTGGATGCCATGATTCTAGCTATCTTGAGCTCCTTCCACATGGAGATACTTTCTATTCTTTGTTGTCAATGGTCTAGCCCCCAACAATTTTTTTTAATTTATTTTTTAAATTTTAAAATCTTTAATTCTTACATGCGTTTCCAAACATGAACCCCCCTCCCACCTCCCTCCCCATAACATCTCTCTGGATCATCCCCATGCACCAGCTCCAAGCATGCTGTATCCTGCATCAGACATAGACTGGCGATTCAATTCTTACATGATAGTATACATGTTAGAATGTCATTCTCCCAAATCATCCCACCCTCTCCCTCCCTCTGAGTCCAAAAGTCCATTATACACATCTGTGTCTCTTTCCCTGTCTTGCATACAGGGTCGTCATTGCCATCTTCCTAAATTCCATATATATGTGTTAGTATACTGTATTGGTGTTTTTCTTTCTGGCTTACTTCACTCTGTATAATGGGCTCCAGTTTCATCCATCTCATCAGAACTGATTCAAATGAATTCTAGCCCCCAACAATTGATGAAATATATATAATAAATGCTCAGTAGACATTATCTCATAGCCATCACACAGACTCCTATCCTTGAACCAACATGGTAATAAAACTGGAATTGTTTGCCAAATTCAAAATAATTATGCATAATAGGTGAGTGATAAGGAACATAGGCTTCAAAAATGCAAACACAGTGGGTGAAATCCTTCATTCTGGCCATCCAGAATGGCCATCCATCTGGCCATTCATTTTTTCAGACATTCGAATGGAACAGATTGCCAAGCCACAAAATTTTAAACTTGAACCCCTCCTGAGTAGGTAATGATGAAACTAGCAAAGAAAGAAAGAAAGAATGATACATCTTACCCCATTGGGAAATTACCAGATTGCATAAACTTTGTCTTGTTGTGAAATCCTTTTGATAAGAGACTAATTACTAAAAACTTGTTTTTGCTCTATCATCCACAGTCTAGTAGAAGGATGAAAATAGGTAAGGCGATAGTGACATTTAGACATTAGGCAGAATAGCCTACCTTTATTGTCTCCACTATCTCATTTCTATTCATTTTTCAATTCACTGTGATTTGGCCTTTATTTTCAATTAAGTTCAACTTACTGTTTTTTAAGGTTTCCATTACATGTATGCAAGGGTTTAAGGAGAGGGGGAAAAAAGATGTAATCCTTGCACTCAAGGATTCTGTAGTCTATTAAGCAATATAGGCATGCGAAGAAAAAAATTGTCATAAGAGTGGTAAACGTCATTAAAAGAAGTCAGAGTTGTGTTGTTTAAGGGTGGATTTTTAGGTTGAGTTTCCTGTAAACAGAGCTGGAGACAGGGATTTATTGAAGGAGTACACTCAGAGGAAAACTGTGCAGAAGGAAGGGAGGCCGAATAGAGCAGGAGAAAGAATCAAGGATGTGATCTCAGGCTGAGTCTAGCACGACAGCTTTTGGAGCGCAAGTCTCACTGCAGAGATGGGGCAAAACGGTCCAGGCTTTTGTGTACCTGTCATTGGCTCTTCCGGTTAGCCAAGGGCAATGCTGAGAACATCAGAGACATAAGCTGTCAGCTTCAGTGCTCACAAGCGATTGGGGCTTTAGCTGTCCTGGCTGGTCAAGTTGATGTGGGCAGAGCACCAGTAACGTCTGCTAAAAGAGGGTTAGAAAAAGCTACATGATACGTTTATCACTTTGGGCAGCCCAACATCTGAGTACCCTTTCTGTTGAGGGAGAAATGTCAAGACAGATGGAAGATGGGGCTCCACTCCATGTGATGCTTTGCATTTTCTCAGCAGAGTTCTCTGTCCTTCCCCAGAGGCCACTAGACATCCTTCTAAAACTAAAAATGCCTTTTCTGTTTTGATTAGCCAGAGTCTAGCATTGTGGTTTGCCACCAAGGACCCTGACAGGTTCAGAGATGATGGAAATTGTTAGGTCCTAGATGATTAGAGCCTGAAAAAGATGGGGGTATCCGGTACGAGAAGAGCCCAAGGAGAGGAGAGAGACATTTCAGACTGAGTAAGAGCCAGAGGCCTAGGGTTGACTCTAAATTTTTTTACTTGCGAGACTACGAGAAGGCATGGCACAACTAGAAGGAGTTTAGAGAAGGGACAGAGGGTTGGTTTGTGGACTTGTTGAGTCTGAGCTTTTGGGGGGCATTCAGAAGGAGATGTTTCACAGATGACTGTACAAATTTCATGGTCAAGAGGAGTGTCTGGGAGGAGAAAGAGACAGACAGACAAAGATCAGCTCATGGATGTGGCTGAATTGGAGAGGAAATATGTGTAGAACAAGAGTTGAAGAGGCCGACAGCAGAATCCAGGGAATGGTTAGGTCTATATACTTCTCTATAAACAAACCTTAGATAACCATGAAAAGACAAGGGAGGTAAGGAAAGAAGGACACTGTTAAGAACTACATAATGATCAAGCAGGACAGGTGCTGAAGAGAGACCCCTGGTAATGTGGAGTAGAAAGCCAGTGGTTACCTTTGAGAGAAGAGTTTTGGTAGAGTTCCTTTAAGGGAAAAACTTCCCCATCTCCTGTGTCAACGTAAATCCTCCATCTCCCCTCTCTTCTCTGGATCTTCTTTTGTTAACTCTATCCCAGACAGCTCCTGAATTTGTAACCTTGCCCTCTCTATTGGCTCCTCTGCAGCAAATAAACATCAATAAAATATCCTTCCCTCTCTTTTCCACTTGTAGGGTTCCAGTTCCTCTTTGGAGACCCAATGTCACCTTAGTGGATGTATCCTACGAGCCAGGTAAGATTCAGATCTTTTTCCTCTAATGCATTCACTTTGTACCTTGTAAGCCTCCTCTTTTATTTATTTACTTTTCAATATTTTTGTCTACTGATTTGGCTGCACCGGAATTCAGCTGCATCATGTGGAACCTTTAGTTGTGACATATGAACCCTTAGTTGCGGCATGTGGGATCTAGTTCCCTGACTAGGGATTGAACCTGGGCCCACTGCATTGGGAGCGTGAAGTCTTAGCCACTGAACCACCAGGGAAGTCCCAAGCCGCCTCTTTTAGATCCTGCTCGAATAGACTTGAGGTATCTCCCTCAAGATGGAAAAGACGTCCATCTTTTCCACCTTACCTGGGAGCAGTAACTGTACCCTGCTGCTACGTTGCTTCAGTCGTGTCCGACTCTATGTGACCCCATGCTGCTGCTGCTGCTGCTGCTAAGTCGCTTCGGTCCTGTCCAACTCTCTGCGACCCCATAGACATCTTATGTTCTTAGTGCCAAGCATAGCGAAGAACACTTCACAGAATCCAGGATCATTTGTTGAAAGAACTGGCTACTTAGTTACAAATTTGCCAAGCTGCATGAATGCTCCCTCCTAGAATGCTCTATTTTAGGTTTATTTCTTGAATTATGATTCTAAAAATATTTTACAATGGAACTTTTACTTCTCCATGAACTTTGTGGGAAAACTAAACTTTGGGGAGAAAAAAATCGTGCCCAGGGAATTATTCCACAGGAAAAAAAGAAAACAAATCTCCTTGTTGCACATGGTATAGTTAATATCAGATATAATGCATTGTGAACCAGAAGAAATGTGACAAAAAATAAACATTAAAATACCCATTAAAGGGAAGAAGTCTATTCTTCCTCAGGCAGAGCAGTAGCTTTGCATATTCATGAAATTTAAATGTCTCACAGTAAGAAAAGTGATTGGAATAGACTGCAATAACTTAAAAATGAGTGCACTTTAAACAGCATCTGTGATGAATGTGTGATTACAGAGAATCAGTCAAAAAGGCTAGTCCCACTCTGATGCTCCCAGAAGAGAGATGACTGATGGCCCTCAATCAACAAAGCTACAGTATGGGCCTAGGGAAACTGAAGACAAAGAAAGTCAACAGGTTGACTTGCTGAAAGACACAAAGATGTCAGTCTGGAAGGTGGCCATGACAATTCTGGGCAGTGTGAGGGTTAGGGACGTGTAAAAAGTATTATAAACAGCGAAGCCATTCTAGTACAGTCATTGAAAGTGAGGAAAAATGAAACAGGAAAAGCCAAAGAGCTGCACAAAGACTGGAGAAAAGTTTAAAATATGTGACAGCTTGAGATGATTTCAGGGCTTGTGGCCAATTACTGTCAAACATGGGTTGGCAGAGATTTCCTGTAAACGTTCTAGGCTTTGTGGGCCATAGGGTCTCTGTTGCAGTGACTAACTGCTGTGGTAGGTGGATGTGGCCTCAGACAATAGGTAATTGAATGGGTGTGGCTGTGTTCCAGTAAAACTTTGTTTCAAAACCAGCTGGGGCCAGACTTGGCTTGCAGACTGTAGTTGGCCAACCCATACTCGAAAAACACCATTTGGAGACAAAACAGTAGATTGTGCAGAAGCCACTATTTAAATATGTGTATGTGATCAATAATTGTTGGTTCACTTATTGTTGTTGGAGTTTTTATTGTGCTTGGTATGTTTTTATTGTTCTTGGTCCAGTACTTGCGTGAGAGTATGACTGAGTGAGTTGGTTAAATCGAACCATGGGTATTACTTTCCAGCGCCCTAGGCAATTCCAAGATGCCGGCATGTTTGACAAATAGGATGCTAAAGTATGCTACTCAACATTGGAACATATATATTATCACATGTAAAATAGATAGCCAGTAGGAATTTGAGGTGGGGAACTTAAATCCATGCTCTGTGACAACCTGAAAGAGTGGGATGGGGTGGGAGGTAGAGGGAGGTTCAAGAGGGAGGGGACATATGTATACTAATGGCTGATTCATGTTGATGTGTGGCAGAAACCAACACAATACTGTAAAGCAATTATCCTCCAATTAAAAATAAATAAGTTTATTTTTAAAAAAAAGAATGCTACTCAAAATTCAGTTTGCATGTGTATCACCTAGGATCTTGTTAAAATGCAGATTCTGATTCAGTAGGTCTGAGGTTGAGCTTGGGATTTGGCATTTCTAACAAGCTGTCAGATGGCACTGACCTGTTGGTCCATGGACCACATTTTGCGTAGCAAGATGCTTTCACTAGTTTTCAATGCCTGGGATGTCTAGGGCCTGCCCCCAACACTGATGTAATTGGTCTAGGAGGTGGCCTGGGCATTGAGAACTCTAAAAGCTCCACAGGTGATGCTAAGGTGCAGCACAGCTTGAGAACCTCTGTGCTAGATCAAGTGTGTCAGTTTCACTGCCTGTGTTATCAGGAGCCCTTTTGCCCATCTCCCCTTTCACTCCATCCATTCCCCTCCTTTTCAGACCCAAACATCCAGAAAACAGTGGGTTCAGGCTTAGCTCTTCATCCTTTCCATCTTCCCCACCTCTGAGGAGTGGACTGTAGTTCAGGAAGGAAAGAGGAGGCTCAGGGAACCTGAGAAGGAGAAGCAAAAAATTGTTCTAGGGGCCGATTTAAAGGGAAGGCTGATTGAGACAAATGGGGGATTACCAGAGAGAGTTGCCACAGCAAAACTCAGCTCCAGGCTTGGGCCCGAGTTTGGGGCACTGGAAATAGCAATCTACTCTCCTGAAGCCTGGCAGCAACTGACAGCCAAGCAGTTAGGGAGGCTTTCTCCTTCTTGATATGCAGAGTGACACAGTTGGTAGAAATGCAAGAGAGACCCCCAGTGGCAAAGTATAGATGTGAAATCCTTTCATAAACAAATCATAAACACCTCAGAGGGATTTAGAGATTAAGTGAGTGATGATGATGATAATGATGAGAAATGATGGCTTACAAGTAATATATGTACTATATGTGCCAGGCACTGTTGTGAGCATTTAAAAATGTTAACTCATTTATTCTTCTTTGCAACCCAGTGGGGTTGACACTTCTTTTAAAAATTGAAGTATAGTTGATTTACAATATGTTAGTTTCTGGTATCCAGCAAAGCAGTTCATTTATAAACAGATATGTTCTTGTTCATACTCTTTTTTTATTAATTACAAGATATTGAATATAGTTGTACCATACAGTAGGATGTTGTTTATTCTATTTATAGTGGTATGTATCCATTGATCCCAAACTCCTAATCTATTCCTTCCTCACTTCCGTTTACCTTTGGTAACCATAAGTTTGTTTTCTATATCTTTGAGCCTTTTTCTGTTTTGTAAGTAAGTTCATTTGTGTCATAGTTTAGATTCCACATATGATATCATATGATGTTTATTTTTCTCTGATTTATTTCACTTAGTATGATAATCTCTAGATCCACCCGTGTTGCTGCAAATGGCACTTTCATTCTTTCTATGGCTAATAGTCCGCTTTGTGTGTATGTGTATCCCCCATATTCTTTATCCATTCATCTGTCAATGGATACTTAGGTTGCTTCCGTGTCTTGGCTATTGTAAAGAGTGTTGCTGTGAGCATTGAGGTGCATGCATTCTTTTTGAATTTTAGTTTTGTTTGGGTATATACCAGGGAGTGGGATTGCTAGATCATGTGGTAGTTCTGTGTTTAGTGTTTTAAGGAACCTTCCATACTGTTCTCCATAGTGGCTATACCAATTTACATTCCCAGCAACAGTGTAGGAGGGTTCCCTTTTTTCTGCACCCTCTCGAGCACTTATTCTTTGTAGATTTTTTGATGATGGCCATTCTGATCAATATGAGGTGATACCTCATTGTAGTTTTGATTTGCTTTTCTCTAATTAGTGATCTTGAGCATCTTTTCTTGTAATTTTTGGCCATCTGTAACTTATAGGCAGAGTACATCATGAGAAACGCTGGGCTGGAAGAAGCACAAGCTGGAATCAAGATTGCCAGGAGAGATATCAATAACCTCAGATATGCAGATGATACCACCCTTATGGCAGAAAGTGAAGAGGAACTAAAAAGCCTCTTGGTGAAAGTGAAAGAAGGGAGTGAAAAAGTTGGCTTAAAGCTCAACATTCAGAAAACTAAGATTGTGGTATCTGGTCCCATCACTTCAAGGGAAATAGCTGGGGAAACAGTGGAAACAATGTAAGACTTTATTTTGGGGGGGCTCCTAAATCACTGCAGATGGTGATTTCAGCCATGAAATTAAAAGATGCTTGCTCCTTGGAAGGAAAGTTATGACCAACCTAGGGAGCATATTAAAATGGAGACACATTAATTTGCCAAGGGTCCATCTAGTCAAGGCTATGGTTTTTCCAGTAGTCATGTATGAATGTGAGAGTTGGACTGCGAAGAAAGCTCAGCGCTAAAGAATGGATGCTTTTGAACTGTGGTGTTGGAGAAGACTCTTGCGAGTCCCTTGGACTGCAAGGAGATCCAAGCAGTCCATCCTAAGGGAGATCAGTCCAGGATGTTCATTGGAAGGACTGATGCTAAAGCTGAAACTCCAGTACTTTGGCCGCTTCATGCAAAGAGTTGACTCATTGGAAAAGACCCTGATGCTGGGAGGGATTGGGGGCAGGAGGTGATGGGGACAACCGAGGATGAGATGGCTGGATGGCATCACCGACTGGATGGACATGAGTGTGAGTGAACTCCGGGAGTTGGTGATGGACAGGGAGTCCTGGCGTGCTGCGATTCATGGGGTCGCAAAGAGTCAGACACGACTGAGCGACTGAACTGAACTGAAGGTCTTCTTTGGACAAATGTCTATTTAGGTCTTCTGCCCAGTTTTTGATTGGGTTTTGTTGTTGTTGTTATTCATGTGTATAAGCTGTGTATTTTGGAAATTAAGCCCTTGTTGTTTGTGTCATTTACAAATATTTTCTCTGGTGGGGCTGATGCTTTTATTATCCCTATTTTACATGCAAGGCCAGAAAAATAAAATAACTTTCCCAAGTTCCCCCAATTTTGTAAGTATTTTAACTGGCATTTGAACTCAGAGCATCTGTGTTCAAGAATCCATGACAGTAAACTGCTACTCCAAAATAAGAGAAGAAGGATTTATATTATAGTTACAGACAAACAGCTGCTCATCCTGTGCTTCTTCACATCTAGAGGAGAACATGAATAGATATATATAGGCTTCCCAGGTGGCTCAGGGTAAAGAATTTACCTGCCAGTGAAGGAGACCTGGGTTCCATCCCTGGGCCTGGAAGATCCCCTGGAGGAGGAATTGGCAACCCACTCCAATATTCTTGCCTGGAGAATCCTATGGACAGAGGAGCCTGGCGAGTTACAGTCCATGGAGTTGAAAAGAGTTGGACACGACTTAATGACTAAACAACAACTATGTATGTGTGTGTGTATATATAGTAACCTCAAATATATGTACATATATATGTGTGTGTGTGTATATATATATGTTTCACTAAACATATTTGAACAAATTTGACTAAAAAGAGTAAAAGGGTAAATACCATTCACTACCATTTTCTGGAAACTAAAAGGGCTATCATCTTCATTTTTAAGAAAGTATTATAGCACAATTCTGAGAAAGTATAGAAAGAAAGTACTGTTTAGCTAAATTTGTTCATACTTTAGTGCATGGTAAAAGCAATCTATTATCTCAAAAATGGCTCAAGCTATCTATGTGGCTTTGAAAATAGGATACAAAGTCTGCAAAATTCTAACTGTGATCTTTGAACACCGTACATGACACAGAAGAAATAATACTGTATGTTCTGAATATTTTTTCTCAGACACAGAGAGCCTTAGGGTTTACATGGAAACAGATTTTGTCTGGTAAATAAGAACAAATTGAAAGAACGGAAGAGTTTTAAAAGGAGAACAGAAAAAAAGAAAAACAACAGAAAATCAGGTCAACTCTTTCCTTGGGAAACCTTTTTGCTGGGAAATAATGTCTACCCACTGTCAAGAAGATAAGGTAATAGGGTCGCACCTCTCCACATCTACAGAGGAGGAGCCAGCGGCCACACTGAGGTTAGGAAGAAGCTGATTTTGAGATCAACTGAGTAGACATAGGTGGCCACAGTCTGGAATGAGGTAACCATCCAGATGGGCCCAGCAGCCCTCTAGGTGTTCCAGCACCTCATCCCATCCTCTGAAGGTTGGGGCTGCCTATGCGCTGAAGAATTGATGGTTTTGAACTGTGGTGCTGGAGAAGACTCTTGAGAGTCCCTTGGACTGCAAGGAGATCCAACTAGTCCATTCTGAAGGAGATCAGCCCTGGGATTTCTTTGGAAGGAATGATGCTAAAGCTGAAACTCCAGTACTTTGGCCACCTCATGCGAAGAGTTGACTCATTGGAAAAGACTCTGACTCTGGGAGGGATTGAGGGCGGGAGGAGAAGGGGATGACAGAGGATGAGATGGCTGGATGGCATCACGGACTCGATGGACATGAGTCTTGAGTGAACTCCAGGAGATGGTGATGGACAGGGAGGCCTGGCGTGCTGCGATTCATGGGGTCGCAAAGAGTTGGACACGACTGAGAACTGAACTGATGCTGTAACTCCCTACTTCCTTTCTGGTCAGCTTAATCTACTCCATGACCTCAACCCGTCTATGTATATGCTAATATATCCCATATGTGTATTTCCAAACCTGATCTCCCACCCGAGCGTCAGATTCATTTCTCTGGCTGCCTGCATGACAGTTCCACTTGGGTATCTAATAGGCATCCCAGATTTTACATGACACGTCTTCCCAGCTCCTCGAGTCCCCCTGAAGACACCCCCAGCTTCATAAATCGCACGACCATCAGGCAGGGTGTTCAAATCCAAACTGGATCCTAGGTTATTTTCACCGTTTCCCATCCGTCACCTCTGGTCCATAAAGCAAACATTATAGACTCATGCAATTCATCTGAAATTTGTCTACATCTCTTCCTCTGCCAGCGCCACAGTTCACGCCACCATTGTTTCTCTAGGCCTGCTATAGAGTCTCTCAATTGGTCTTCCAGCTTCAACTCTTTCACTCTCTGTATTCTTCAAAGCAGCCAGAGTCAGAATCTTAACATTCAGAGAGATTCATGCTGCTTGATATTCAGTACTACAGATTGACCTTCAATCTTGGCCTTATGGTTTTCAGTCCTTCTTTTGAGGTAATTTGGGGCTTGGTGCCATGAAACCTTAATGGAAGGAAGTGCACCATAAAAATACTTTTGCATGTTTTGTAAGGACAACATGCATGTCCAGCATGGTGACCTAGGGAGTCACCTCTTTGTCTGTGGACAGTCCAGCCTAAGGCTCAGCTACCTTTGTCACCGTCGCCCAGGGTGAGCTTGTCAAAGAGGGTCTCCACCAGTCTGGCGTCTGTGATCTCCATCCTGCTTCCCAGAATCAACGAACACTAACATTTACATATTTTAGCAAACTCAGAGTTTTCAGGTAAAATTTAGGAACCCTTTAATCCATGACCCATCCCATTCCCTTCATTCTTCCTCCAGAGGCACCATTATTGTGATTTTCATACTTCTACTCTTCACGGGCACCCACATTCACCAGAGCCTCACCTCACCGCCCCCGCCCCCATATACCACATTGCTTATTAGGAGGAAATGGATTTTGTATTTTCCAGGGTCCCATGGAACCCCTTCTCCCTCCCTCTGTGGAAATCCCAACCTGTCTGTGGACAGGGCATTGGAAGCTGGAGAGACTCCTGGATACATGTTTTAAAACTTGAGAAGTTAGGAGTTTGCACACACACATCAACCAGAGACCTTTATTTCTTTAGGAACCAATCACTTTATTGCAAGGAACGGCAAAATTGAAAGAAGAAAAACTTCAGTGAACTTTTCTGCAAGGACAGTACTGGGGACTGCATAGCAGACAGAGTGACCTTGTGCAATCACCCCTGACTCTGGGAAAAGTCCACTTTTGGACTTAGAGTCCAGGTATCAGTCTTTCTTGTCACCGTCACCCAGGGTAAGCTTGTCAAAGAGGTACTCTGCCAGGCCGTCTTCCGCGGACCTGGTCTTCCTCAGGATGCTGACATGGCCCGCCAGCTCCTTGATGAACTCCACCTGCTGGTCCAGGTAGCCGGTCTCCAGGAAGTGGCACAGGTGGGGGTCGTGCTTTTCAGTGGCCAGCTGGTGCAGGTCGAGCAGGCTCTGGTTGATGTGCTCCTCCACGTTCAGAGCATCTTGCATGGCTTTGAGACCACTCTCCCACTCTTGGGTCTCCGGCTTCCTGATGTTATGGAAGGAGATGCGGCCCCCACGCCGGTTCTGCAGGGACATCAGGCTCTCAGCCCTCTTGCTATGCTCGTGGGAGTGGAGCAGGAAGAAGCGGGAGAAGTGCTTTAAGCCCACATCATCACGGTCGAGGTAGAAGGCCACTGCCAGGCACTGGAAGGAGGCGTGGAGCTCCAGGGCAGCGTGGCTGTTGAGCGCGGCCTCACACTCTGGGTGGTAGTCCTGGCGCACCTGCGAGGGCGGTGCGGGCAGCCTGACTTGCACCGCAGGTGTGCCAGGTGAGAAGGCTAGAGTGACGGTGAAGCCACGGCGCCGGCCCAGGTGGCCTGGGAGAGTACCCAGGGTGGACTGTGAAGGTGGCCTGAGACAGGCAGCTCAAATCAGGGTGGCAGCTCTGGGATGAACTGGAAGTGGGTTCCGTTACCAGGTTTACGAGGGGGACGGAAGTTCCATTTCTGTTGGAGACGGGGCGTGCTGGTGGGCGGAGCTTGAGCCCAGTGTTCCAGGTTCCACCAGAGCCTGGGTGGGGCAGAGACTGAGCTGAGCACCTGGCATCTATTACACTTTAAATTTTGCTGTAATATTTGTTTTTCAAGGACTTTCTCTTGTTCTCTAATTACTCCCGTTTACAGCAACCTATTCTCATTTTATAAACCCACTGGCTTCCTTAGAGGACATGAATTTGCATTTTTTGGTAATGTTCTTTTCTTTTCCTGTATTACATTTGTTTTTTCCTCCAGAAATAGTTCTGTTTGTTCATCATGATCCTCTCGTTCATTTCCCTCAAATATCTGGCAAGCATTTATCCATCCATATTTGGGAGTAAAGAATTCATTTGATTAGCCTCAGAATCAAATGATTAGCATGGATCTGATGTACAGTTATGACATCCATTTCATCAACATGCATCTCCTTTGTATGGTAGGGGGCGTGTGTCAGTTCCTTTGGGTGTATGTGGCATAAAAGTTTTAAGGTAGTATAGGGACCCTTCCAAATGCTAAAAGCATAGCATTTCTCTGACATCAGAAAACTTACGTGGATCGCTCTTCAGATAGATGTGTCCCTCTGTTTTGCCTCATGTCTGCTCGGAGAAGGCAGTGGCACCCCACTCCACTACTCTTGCCTGGAAAATCCCATGGATGGAGGAGCCTGGTAGGCTGCAGTCCATGGGGTCACTAGGAGTCGGACACGACTGAGCGACTTCACTTTCACTTTTCACTTTCATGCATTGGAGAAGGAAATGGCAGCCCGCTCCGGTGTTCTTGCCTGGAGAATCCCAGGGACGAGGGAGCCCGGTAGGCTGCCGTCTATGGAGTTGCACAGAGTCGGACACGACTGAAGCGACTTAGCAGCAGCAGCAACAGCAGCTGCTCTAATTCAGGTTCCTTTCCTGGTCAAGTAATTCACTGTCTTTGGAGTGTAGTTTTGGGAGATTAAGCTGATCAAATGCCACTTTGGCTTTGTCCAAGGTAAGGAAGATTGGGGTAGGGTCAGAGCTTGGGTGTGGCAAACAGAACTGTTGTTCACAGAGGTGCTCTTCAACCTCACAGTCCACCAGGACCTTCTGCACTGCTTGGATTTCATCAACTCTGTTCTTAAACTTTCTTTGAATGTGCTTAGCTTTCTACTACAGGCATATTATTTTTCTTTTTTTTTTATGCAGTATGGTTGATTTATACTATGTTAGTTTCAGGTGTACGACTTAGTGATTCAATATCTCTATAGACTATACTCTGTTCAAAGTTACTATAAAAATAATTGGTTCTATTCCCTGTGCCATATAACATATCTTAGTAGCTCATTTATTTTATGCAGAGTAGTTTGTTTCTCTCAATCCCCTACTTCTGTCTTGTACCTCTTCCTTTCTTTCTCCTTCTCCCTTCCTGTCTCCCCTTCCCTACCAGTGGAACCTGTTAACCACTAGTTTGTTACATAAATCTGTAAATCTATTTCTGTTTTGTTACATTCATTTGCTCTATTTTTTAGATTCGAAATATAAGTGATAGCATACAGTATATGTCTTTCTCTGTCTGACTTATTACATGAAGCATAATATCCTCCAGGTCCGTTCGTGTTGTTGCAAGTGGCAGATTTTGTCTTTTTATGGCTGAATAGTATTCCATTATACTATTTTGTACACCACAGCTTTATCCATTCATCTGTTGATGGATACGTGGGCTACTGTAAATAATGTTGCTATGAACGTTGGGTTCCACGCATCTTTTCAAATTAGTGTTTTTATTTTATTTTCTTTGGATATATGCCCAGGAGTGGAATTGCTGGGTCATACGGTAGTCCTATTTTTCATTTTTTGAGAATTCTCCATACTGTTTTCTACAGTAGCTGCACCAACTTACATTCCCACCAAGAGAGTACTAGGGTTCTCTTTTCTTCACATCCTTGCCAACACTTGCTATTTGTGGTCTTCTTGATGATAGCCATTCTGACAGGTATGAGGAGATTTCTCAAGTGGTTTTGATTTGCATTTCTCTAATTAGTGATGTTGAATATCTTTTCATGTGCCTGTTGGCCATCTGTATGTCCTCCCTGGAAAAATGTCCACTCACGTGTTCTGCCTATTTTTCAGTTGGGTTGTTTGGGTTCTTTTTTCTTTTTTTTTTATTGAGTTGTATGAGCTGGTTACATATTTTTTGTATTAACCCCTTATCATTCATATCATTTGAAAATGTTTTCTCCCATTCAGTTGGTTGTCTTTTTGTTTTGTTGATGGCTTCCTTTGACGTGCAAAAGTTTTAAATTTACTTATGTCCCATTTGTTTATTTTTTCTTTTATTTCCTTTGCTTAGGAGACAGCTCCAAAATACTGCTGCCTTTTATGTCAAATAGTGTTTTTTCTTCTAGGTGTTCTATGGTTTCTGGTCTAACATGTAGGTCTTTAATCCAGTTTTAATTTGTTTTTGTATATGGTGTGGAAATGTTCTAATCTCATTCTTTTACATGTAGCTGTCCAGTTTTCCCAGCACCACTCATTGAAGAGACTGTCTTTTTTCTGTTGTATATTCTTGCTTTCCTTTGTGGTGGATTAGTTGGCCATAATGTACATGGCTTTATTTCTGCGCACTCTATTCTGTTCCACTGATCTGTGCATCTGTTTTGTGCCTTTTTTAGCTACTGTTTTGATACTGTAGCTTTGTAGCATAGTCTGAAATCACAGTGCGTGATAGCTCCAGCTTTGTTCATTTTTTCTTAAGATTGCTTTGTCTGTGTGGTTCCATATGAATTTTAGGATTATTTGTTCTAAGCTTTGTGGAAAATGTCATGGGTATTTTGACAGGCATTGCATTAAATTTGTAGATTGCTGTGAACAATATGGACATTTTAACAGTATTCTTCTCATCCATGAAGGTGCCATAGCTTTCCCCTTCTTTGTATCATCTTCAGTTTCCTTCATGAGTGTTTATAGTTTTCAGAGTATAAGTCTTTCACGTCCTTGGTTAAGTTTATTCCTATATATTTTTTTGATGTGATTTGAAACGAGGTTGTTTTCTTGCTTTCCCTATCTGGTAGTTCATTTATTACTAATTGAACTTTACTGCTAGTAAACAGTCTGTTCAGATTTTTTGTTTCTTCCAGATTCAGTCTTGGAAATTTTTGTATTTATAGAAATTTATCCATTTTTTCTAGGTTGTCCAATTTGTTGGCATATAACTGTTTGAAATATTCTTTCATGATTTTTGTACCTTTGTGATATTAATTATAATTTCTCCTCTTTCATTTCTTATTTGGTTTCCTTTGGTCCTCTCTCTTTTTGTCTTTAGGCTTTTGGGTTTGTTTATCTTAGATTTTTTTCCTTTTAATTTTTAGTTGGATGATAATTACAATATTGTGATAGCTTCTGCCATCCATCAACATGAATCAGCCATAAGTATACCTATGTCCCCTCCCTCTCAAACCTCCCACCCCACCCCCTATGTTGTCACAGAGCACTGGCTTTGGGTTCCCTGCATCATACAGCAAATTCCCGTTGGCTATCTATTTTACGTATGGTAATGTATGTTTCAGTACTACTTTCTCAGGTCATCTCATCCTCTCCCTCCCGCTCTGTGACCCTAAGTCTGTTCTTTATGTCTGTGTCTCCTTTGCTGCCCTGCAAATAGGATCATCAGTACCATCTTTCTGGATTCCATTTATGTGCATTAATATATGATATTTGTCTTCTCTTTTTAACTTAGCTTCAGCTTGTGCAATAGGCTCTAGGTTCATCTACCTCGTTAGAACTGATTCAGATGTGTTCTTTTTTATGGCTGAGTAATATTCCATTGCTTACATATACCACTATTTCTTTATCCATTCATCTGCCCATGGAGATCCAGGTTGCTTCCATGTCTTAGCTATTGTACCTAGTGCTGCAATGAACATTGGGGTACGTGTGTCTTTTTCAATTATGCTTTCCTCAGAGTATATGCCCAGTGGTGAGATTGCTGGGTCATATGATAGTCTTAATCCTAGTTTTTTGTTGTGTTTTTAAGGAATCTCCATAGTGGCTGTATCAATTTGCATTCCTACCAGCAGTGCAGGAGGGTTCCCTTTTCTCCACACCTTCTCCAGCATTTATTGTTTGTAGACTTTCTGATGATGGTGATTCTGACCAGTGTAAGGTGATACCTCGTTGTAGTTTTCATTTGCATGTCTCTAATAATGAGTGATGTTGAGCATCTTTTCTTGTGTTTGTTAGCCATCTGTATGTCTTCTTTGGAGAAACATCTGTTTAGGTCTGCCCACTTTTTGATTGGGTTGTTTGTTTTTCTGGTATTGAGCTGCATGAGCTGCTTGTATATTTTGGAGATTAATCCTTTGTCAGTTGTTTCATTTGCTATTACTTTCTCCCATTCTGCGAGTTGTCTTTTCATCTTACTTCTAGTTTCCTTCATTGTTCCAAAGCTTTTAAGTTTAATTAGGTCCCACTTGTTTATTTTTGTTTTTATTTTCTTTGCTATAGGAGATAGGTCATAGAAGATCTTGCTGTGATTTATGTCAGAGTGTTCTGCCTATGTTTTCCTCTAAGAGTTTTACAGTTTCTGGTCTTACATTTAGGTCTTTAATTCATTTTAAGTTTTTGTGTGTGTGTGTGTGTGTGGGTGTGGGTGTGGGTGTGGGGGTGTGGGGGTGTGGGGGTGTGTGTGGGTGTGTGTGTGTGGGTGTGTGTGGTGTTAGGGAAAGCTCTAATTCCATTCTTTTCCATGTAGCTGCCCAATTTTCCCAGCACCATTTGTTGAAGAGACTGTCTTTTCTCTGGTGTGTATTTTTGCCTCCTTTGTTGAAGGTGCCCATAGGTGCATGGATTTATCTCTGGGCTTTCTATCTATACAAATATAGACCAATGGAACACATTGGTCCCTATTGCTGTTTTTGTGCCAGTACCATAGTGTCTTAATGCCTCTAGCTTTATAATGTGATCTGAAGTCAGGGAAGTTGATTCCTCCAACTCATTCTTCTTAAGATTGCTTTGGCTGTTTGGGGACTTTTGTGTTTCCATACAAATTTTGAAATTATTTGTTCTAGTTCTGTGAAGAATACCATTGGTAGTTTCATCGGGATCACACTGAATCTACATATTGCTTTGAGTAATATGGTCATTTAAGACAAGGGTGCCCACACTCACCACTGTTATTCAACATAGTTTGGGAAGTCCTAGCCATAGCAATCAGAGAAAAAGAATAAAGGACTCAGATGAAAAGAAGTAAAACCTCACTGTTGGCATATAACATGGTTCTTTCATAGAAAACTCTAAAGATGACACCAGAAAATTACTAGCCCTTATCATTGAGTATAGCAAAGTGGCAGAGTATAGAATTAATACACAGAAATCCTTTGTGCCCCTATACACTAACAAAAGTCAGAAAGTGAAATTAAGAAAACAATCCCATTCACCATTGCAACAAAAATAATAAAATACTTAGGAATAAGTTTACACAAAGAGAGTTTACAAAAGACCTGTATGCAGAAAACTATAAGACACTGATGAAAGAAATTAAAGATGACACAAAGAGAGAGGTATGCCACATTCTTGGATTGGAATAATCAATATTGTGGTTTTATCTTTTCAAAAAAAAAAAAAGCTCTTGGTTTCATTGATCTTTTCTCTTGGTTTTTGAGCCTCTCTTATTTTCTCTCTGCTGTTTATAATTTCCTTCCTTCTACTAACTGTGCTCTTATTTTTCTAATTCCCATAGATGGTAGGTTAGGTTGTTTGAAGTTTTTGTCTCTTGTGGTATGCTTGTATCACTATAATGTTCCCTCTTAGAACTGCTGTGGTTGCGACCCATAGGTTTTGGGTTTATTCTGTGGGTGGTTTTTTTTTTTTTTTTTTTTTTGGCGGTGGTGGTGGTGGTTGTTTGGAGAGGGGACCATACCATACAGCATGTGAGATCTTACTAGTAGTTCCCCAACCAGATTTGAACCTATACCTCCTGCACTGGAAGGGCAGGGTCTTAACCACTGAACTGCCAGAGAAGTCCCCTTATCTCATAGATTTTGGAAAGTTGTGTTTCCACTGCCATTTGTCTTGAGGTATTTTCTAATATCCTCTTTGATTTCTTCATTGACCCACTGGTTTTTGTAGTGTTTTCCCATTTTTCTTCCTGTAATTAACTTCTGGTTTTATACCATTGTGGTCTGAAAAAATGCTTGATATACTTTCTATCCTCTTAAATTTGTTGAGACTGGTTTTTTGGCCTTAGTATGTGATCCAACCTGGAGAATATTCCATGTACACTTGAATATGCATCCTGCTGTTTTGGGATAGAATGTCTTATAGATATCTATGAAGTCCAACTGGTATATTGTGTCATTTAAGACTACTGTTTCCTTGTTTGATTTTCTGTCTGGATGATCTGTCCATTGATATAAGTGAGGTGTTAATGTTCCCTACTATTATTGTATTATTGTCTGTTTCTCCTGTTATGTCTGATCTATTTGCTTTATATATTTAGATGTTCCTATAATAGATGCATATATGATAACAAATGTTATATCCTCTTCTGGTATTGATCCCTTTATCATTATGTGATGCTCTTCTTTGTCTTTTGTTATAGACTTTGTTTTAAAGTCTGTTTTGTCTACTATGAGTATTGCCACCTCTGCTTTTATGTCATTTCCATTTGCATGAGAAATCTTTTCCCATCCTTTCACTTTAAGCCTATGCTTGTCTTTAGCTCTTAAATAAGTCTCTTGTAGGTGGCATATAGATGATCTTTTTTTTTTTCCTATCCAGTCATTCACCTTTTTTCTGCAGATTGGATCATTAAGTCCATTGAACTTTAAAGTGATCATTGATGTGTATGTACTTATTACCAGTTTGTTATTTGTTTTCTGGTTGTTTCTGTAGTGACCCTCTGTTCTGTTCTTCTTTTAATTTCTTCCCTGATGATTGGATGATTTTCTTTAGCGGCATAGTTGTGTTCCTTTCTCTCCAGTTTTTGTAAATCTGTAGGTTTTTGATTTGTGGTTACCTTGGGATTCAGATATGGTGACTTATAACTATAATTGTTTTTAACTGGTAGTCATTTAAATTCAAACATATTGTAAAAGGTCTTCATTATTTTAGCTCCCTTCCTTCATATTTTGTGTTTTTGATGTCATACTTTACATCTTCATATTGATGCCTTAACTGTTATTGTATTTATAGTTGATTTTTCAGTTTTTTGTCTTTTAATATCTATACTAGCTTATTTAAGTGGTTACTCCATAGCTTTTACTATATATTTGCCTTTACTAGTGGGGTTTTTCCTTTTCTGTACATTCTTAGTTCTTGTTGTAGCCTTTGATTTTCTATGCAGAGGAGATTCTTTACCATTTTCTTTAGGATTGATTTAGTATTGATGGCCTCTTAGTTTTTGCTTCTCTGCAAATTTCCTTATCTCTTTTTCAATTCTGAATGATAATTTTGCTGGGTAGGGTATCTTAGGTTATAGAGTTTTCCCTTTAATCACTTTAAAATACCATGCCTCTACCTTCTGGCTTGCAAAGTTTCTGCTATCAGTTAGCTGATAGCATTATGGGTTTTCCCTTGTATATGATTCTATTTTTCTCTTGTTGCCTTTAGAATTCTGTTTAATTTTTGCCATTTTAATTATGATACATTCTGGTGTAGATCTTTCTGCTTTCCTTTTATTTTGGACCTTCTTTGCTTCCTATACCTGGATAACAATTTCCTTCAGGTTTGGGAAGTTTTCATCCATAAATCTATCAAATTTATTTTTGACCTCTGTTTTTTTCTTATTAACTATACTCCTTTATGACTTCTATAATACAAATGTTAGTATTATTTGTTGTTGTCCTAGAGGTCCCTTCAGTTCTCATTTTTTGAAGTGGATTTTTTTTTTTTTTTGCTGTTCTGATTGAGTGGTTTTCATAATCTTTCAGATCTCTTATGCATGCTCTGTATCACTTAGTCTGCTGTTAATCCCTCGTAGTCTTTTTTTTTTTCCATTTAACTTATTGTATTCTTCAGCTCTGACTGGTTCTTTTTTATATTTTCTAGTTCCTTGTTAAAATTCTTGCTATAGTCGTCTATTTTTTCCCTAGTTCACTTAGCATTCTTATTACTAATTATTTGAACTCTTTATCTGGTCAATTAATTTTCTGTTTCAGTATTTTTTTCAGAGTTTTTTCTCGTGTGTGTGTGTGAAATAAATTCCTTCATCTTCTCATTTTGTTTAACTTTGTCTGTCTCTCTGAAATTAGGTAAAACAGTGACCAATCCCATTCTTGAAGGCGTGTCCTTTTGTGGGAGCATCCTTATACAACATGTGTGTGCCCAGTAGCTTTGGTGGTAGAGCTGAATCTGAAGTGAGCATGAATCATATCTTCGCCAAGGATTTCCTGGCAGCTATCACCTTGGTGGGCAGTAGGGCTGGAGATGGAGGAGTTAGAGTCAGAGCTAGGTATGAGATGGGGCTTCTCCTATGCTGAGTGGCAAATGCCACTCTATTCGGGGTGGGATTGAGTCCCAAAGTGCTGGAGCAGAAGCCTAGAGGGTTGGGTCTAAGCTGGTTATGTTTCCTCTAAATGTATGTTCTCCCTTCTCCCAGCATCAACATTTTGACCCTGGAAGGGAGCAGCGCTGGAGCAAGAGGGGCCAGAGTGGGTTCCGAGAAGTGTGTGGGTCTGGGCTTGTGCTTGGTTCGTCCCAGCACCCAGTCTGAGTTCCAGATATTCCTGACCTGCTGCCTCCCTAGAGTGCCATCATTGGCTGCCCTTGCCCCATTTAGATGTAGTGCTGGGTCTGAGCCAGCTCCATACCCCACAACTGTGCGCTCTCTTCAGCAATGGCAGCCTTTGCCTTAGTGGGGAGCTGTGTGATGGAGCAAGATGGGCCAGAGCATGCACTTGGAGTAGACTGGGGTATGCCCTAGGGTGGTTGCAGGAAACTGGATGGAGTCCCAGTCCATCTCAATCTTCTTCCTCTGCCTTGTTTTAACAGCCAGCAGGTGTGTACATGAGTGGTGTCTAGGTTTCTCACAGCACCCTTGCCAGTGCTATTGGTCTTCAAGCCAGCCAAGGGGATTCATCTTCCCCAGATCAGACCCCAGGTCTGGGGTGCCCAGTATGTGGTTTGAACCACTCACTCCCCAGGGAATATCCCAAGCACATGTGATCTCCCTCGTCTGTGTTCCCTGCTAGGAGCACAGGTCCCAGTCCTATCGCTTCTCCTTCCTCCCTCCCTCCCTCCCTCAATTCCTTCCTATGTGTATCCTTCTTCCAGTCTTCATTGTAGAATAGAAGAGCCTTCCTGTCAGTCTCCATTTTGTTTTCAGTGATGAATTACTCCACGTGTAGATGTATTTTTGATCTGTTCATGAGGGGAGGTAAGCTCAGCTCCTTTGCTATCTTGATCTCCCAGTAGTCTGCTGCAGTTACTTTTAATTCTCTGGTTTTATAATTGTGAAAGCATATCATGGTTTTATCTTTCAGGCATGCCTCAAAATCTCTGGTTTGCTAACTATATCCTTTCTCATTTACAGAATTGTTTTTGTTTCTAGTCTGCCAGTATGCGTCAAGTATCACTTTTTACTATTTCAAAATAAAATGCTTGTTTTTTAAAAAGTTAATACATGTGCATGGCTTAAAAACCTCATAGTTTTCTCTCTGTAGTCAATCAGTGGAGTATTACTTACTAGAATAAGGAGAAGAAAGAGGAAGAAAAAGAAATAATATGCATGTGAAGAAAAATCATAGACACATAAGAGAGGAATCTTTAGAAACTTATTCTTTAGAATCATGTCACTTGTGAGTATACATGGAGCAATTACTGAGACAGACTAAATTCTGGGCCACACAACAGGTCTCTGTAAATTTTAACAGATTTAAATCATGCAAGATATGTTCTCTGACCACAGTGGGGTTGAACTAGAAATCATTAACAGTAAGATATTTGATAAATCCCCAAATATTTGAAAGCTAATAATACAATATACTTCTAAATAATCCAAAAGTCAAAGAATAATGGGTGTATCAAAATTATTTGGAATGGACCCATGGGCGGAGGAGCCTGGAGGGCTACAGTCCATAGGGTCACAAAGAGTCAGACGTGACTGGAGTGACTTGGCAGGCAGTAAGTAAAATCCAACATATCAACATTTGTGAGATGTGGCTAAATCAGTGCTTAGATGGAAATGTATAAGAACCAAACGCCTATATTAAAAAACAAAAAGAAGTCTGAAATTATCGAACTTCCCACCTTAAGAAATGGAAAGAATGAGGAACAAAAGAAATCTAAATCAAGCAGAGGGAAGAGTTTGTGGCAAGCCAAGCAGTGTCTTATAATCTGGGACAAAGCTAAGATGTTGAGGAGCATGGCTACTATTATTGGGGGCTGGCCCCAGGGAGAGACCAGTGGGTCAACTTTAGGGTCTGTGGTTGAAGTGGCCATTTGGAATAGACGTCCAATTGAGAACTCTTTCTACTGTGTGATGATGAAAGATACTGAAACAAAGACCTGGGACAGACTGAGAGTTCCTTTTAGGCTCTGCTGCTAAGTCACTTCAGTCATGTCCAATTCTGTGCGACCCCATAGAAGGCAGCCCACCACGCTCCCCCATCCCTGGGATTCTGCAGGCAAGAACACTGGAGTGGGTTGCCATTTCCTTCTCCAGTGCATGAAAGTGAAAAGTGAAAGTGAAGTCACTCAGTCCTGTCTGGCTGTTTGCGACCCCATGGACTGCAGCCTACCAGGCTCCCCCGTTCTGGGCTGAGGTACATTGAGGTGACTACCTAAGACTTGGTCTTTAAATGACATTTGTGCCTGGAAGCAAGTAACTGGACAAAAAGAGCCAATTCAGAATCATATGTCCTTCTTGTCAGTTATCTAACTTCCTGCCCCTAGGGAAAAAGATGGAAATCCAACCTACATGCTCTGATTGACCTTGAAGCATGATACATCACCTTCTAGATTTTCCTTGATATGTTTTAAAAATTTTATTTTAATCTGTATCAAAAGGCTGCATATGGCACAGTTCCGTTTATGTGAAATGTCTAGAATGGACAAATCTATAGAGAAAAAATGTAGATTAGTATTTGCCAGGGGCTGGAGGGAAGGGGAATGGGGAGTGACTGCTAATGGGTATGAATGGGTACATGGCTTCTCTGGGGGATAATGAAAATGCCTTGAAATGATGTAGTCGTATGATTGTTGCATTACTCTTTGAATGTACTAAAAAACATTGAGTGGTATACTTTGAACAGTATGGTATGCAATCATATCTTGATAAGGCTGTTATTTTTTTTTTAAAGGAGCAGTGTGTCAGCCAAAGATCAGACTGTGCAACAGAGATGAAATTCAGAGTAGGCTGTGCAGCTCATTTGTCATGAAATGTTACTACTTTCATCACTTGGCAATATTGAAGGAAGCAAATTTTCATGTTAATGATGGCTTCTTTTCTACCACCCAGCAGTAGAATAAGATGAATAAAACATTCAGAAAAAAAAGGATTGAATACTCCTTATGGGAAAAGGAAACTGGTAAAATTGAATCCATCAATGAAATGAAGTGAAGTGAAGTCGCTCAGTTGTGTCTGACTCTTTGCAACACCATGGGCTGTAGCCTACCAGGCTCCTCTGCCCATTGGATTTTCCAGGCAAGAGTAGTAGAGTGGGCTGCCATTTCCCTTCTCCAGGGGATCCTCCCAACCCAGGGGTCAAACCCGGGTCCCCCACATTGCAGACAGATGCTTTACCATCTGAGCCACCAGAGAAGCCATGTACCCATTCATAACCATTAGCAGACCCTTCCCAATCCCGTTCCCTCCAGCCCCTGGCAAATACTAAGTCCTATTATTGAATCCATCAATAATTACTGGTTAATTTCTGTGTGTGAAACTGTTCTAGGTATACTACAGAAGAAAGAAATCCTTGAGAAACAAGTTCCTGGCCTATAAATACTCTGTCTTTTAACATCCATTGAATTTGACTTTTCAGCCTCACCCATACTAAATGTATAGGGCGTTTTTGTTTGTTTTCACTTTTGGTCTGCTAACATGCTTTATTCAGCATCCATCTTGAGCAGATGCTCTTGTTCGCCACTAGATGGAAGCCTAACAACATCTACATTTTCAAATGCTTGCTTTTTGCGATCACTTGATTTATTCAAACTGGATTTGTGGCATGAACAAAAGATGTCACCAGATTTTTCTTTAAGCTGTCGTTGGTTTTTAAAGTCTGAATTGTCATCTGTGTTTATTGCACAGTTGCCCAGTCTGAGTAATTTACTGATGTTGCTGTCAGTCATTACAGTCATCCAAACCATGCCAGTCTAGCCTGCCACCTGTTTGGACACCCAAGATGGACTGAGATTGGACTCTTACCATTCACCTTCTCCCTGCAACTCCGAGAATTCCCTTTCCTTGTGGTAGATTGCATTATTGACTCAAAATTCTTTCTTCCCTCCCTGTCCTAATCATGGCTTCATTGATGGTGGTAAATACTCCTCTCTTCCCTGACTTGGCGTGTTCCAAGCCAATTGTTTTGGTCAATGATATATGAGAAGACCTAAGGTTTGTCAAGTTTGACCAAAAGATGTAAGTGTGCTTGCATGGTTGGGCATGGCCTCTTATGTTTCTTCCATCCACCATTTGAAGAACATGTCCTAGGCAGGTTGCAGAGAAATGAGACATGTAGAACAGAAGGGAATCTAGCTCAACCAAACTCAACCTATAGCAAGCCTAGCAGGTAGAAGCTGACTCCTGCAAATGTCATTCTGCAGACCTGCAATGTGATTTTAAGGTTGCTTGTTAGACAGCTTTACTGCAGCAAAATTGCCTAAGGCAACTCCCTACGCAAGAGTTTCATACCTAGGTATTTTATAAATGTGGTTCCCCTGTATGGAATGATAACAGCCAGAATTTGGTTACTGTCAGTTAGAAATATAGTGGCTGTGAGCCATTGCAAATCGATACCTGTTAAAATCACTTTTCTTGTCCCAATTCACTTCAGCAAGTGCTTGAATGCAAATCTGTTGAAGAGGATAAGTTTACCTTTATGTAGTGTCTTAAGACTCAGTTACCATGAAAACCAGTAAGCTCAAGGAGCAGCATGACCCTGTATTCTACATACAAAGAAGTATTTCCTAGGTGCCAGTTATTTGGCTTTGGTTCTTTACAGAGGAGGTACGATAAGTTTCTTTTATAAAGTAGCATATGGTGGAGATGGCTGACAGGTACAGAAAAAGATGCTCAACATCATTAATCATCAGGGAGATGCAGAGCAAAACCACAATGAGATATCACCTCAAGCCTGACATCAAAAAGAACACAAATAATAAATGTTGGAGAGGATGTGGAGGAAAGAGACCCCTTTTTTACACTGTTGGTTGGAATGGAAATTGGTGAAGCCACTCTGGAAAACAGTATGGAGGTTTCTCAGAGAACTAAAAATAGAGCTACCATATGACCTAGCAATTCCACTTTTCAGTGTATATCAGGGAAAGAAAAATAAAAATACCGCTTTGAAGAGATATATGCATCCCATTGTTCAAAGTAGCATTACTTATGATAGCCAAGATACCAAAGCAACTCAAGTGCCCATCAACAGATGAAGGCGTAAAGAAGATGTAATATATGAGTGCAGCAGTGCAGGGGACCTTTTGAAGGAGGTTGCCATTTTCTTCATTACCTCCACCATAGTTTGGTCTCAGATCAAACAACAGGGAGGAAACACAGCCCCACCCATCAACAGAAAATTGGATTAAAGATGTACTGAGCATGGCCCTGCCCATCAGAACAAGACCCAGTTTCCCCCAGTCACACTATTCCTTCAGGAAGCTTACAGAAGCCTCTTACCTTACCCATTAGAGGGCAGACAGACTGAAAACCACAGTCACAGAAAACTAATCGAACTGATCACACGGACCCCAACCTTATCTAATTCAATGAAACTATGAGCCATGCCGTGTAGAGCCACCCAAGACGGACGGGTCATGGTGGAGAGTTCTGACAAAATGTGGTCCACTGGAGAAGGGGATGGCAAATGACTTCAGTATTCTTGCCTTGAGAACCCCATGAAAGGAATGAAAAGGCAAAAAGATAGGACACTGAAAGATGAACTGCCCAGTTCGGTAGGTAGGTGCCCAATATGTTACTGGAGAAGAGTGGAGAAATAACTCCAGAAAGAATGAAGAGACAGAGCCAAAGCAAGAACACCACCCAGTTGTGGATGTGACTGGTGATGGAAGTAAACTCTGATGCTGGAAAGTACAATATTGCATAGGCCCTGGAATGTTAGATCCATGAATCAAGGTAAATTGGAAGTGGTCAAACAGGAGATGGCAAGAGTGAACATTGACTAAAATGGACTGGAATGGGTGAATTTAATTCAGATGACCATTATATCTATACTGTGGGCAAGAATCCCTTAGAAGAAATGGAGTAGCCCTCAGAGTCAACAAGAGAGTCCAACATGCAGTTCTTGGGTGCAATCTCAAAAATGACAGAATGATCTCTGTTTGTTTCCAAGGCAAACCATTCAATATCACAGTAATCCAAGTCTGTGCCACAACCAGTGATGGTGAAGTAGCTGACGTTGAACTGTTCTGTGAAGACCTACAAGACCTTCTAGAACAAACACCCAAAAAAGATGTCCTTTTCATTACAGGGGACTGGAATGCAAAAGGAGGAAGTCAAGAGCTACCTGGAGTAACAGGCAAATTTGGCCTTGGAGTACAAAATGAAGCAGGGCAAAGGCTAATAGAATGTTGCCAAGAGAACACACTGGTCATAGCAAGCACCCTCTTCCAACAACACGAGAGGAGACTCTACACATGGACATCACCAGATGGTCAATAGTGAAATCTGATTGATTATATTCTTTGCAGCCAAAGATGGAGAAGCTCTATACAGTCAGAAAAAAACAAGACCAGGAGCTGACTGTGGCTTAGATCATGACTGCTTATTGCAAAATTCAGACTTCAGTTGATAAAAGGAGGGAAAACCACTAGGCCATCCAGGTATGACCTAAGTCAAATCCCTTACAATTTTACAATAGAAGTGAGAAATAGATTCAAGGGATTAGATCTGATAGAGTGCCTGAAGAACTATGGATGGAGGTTCATGACATTGGACAGGAGACAGGGATCAAGACCATCCCCAAGAAAAAGAAATGCAAAAAGGCAAAATGGCTTTCTGAGGAGGCCTTACAAATAGCTTAGAAAAGAAGAGGAGCTAAAGGCAAAGGAGAAAAGGAAAGATATACCCATCTGAATGCAGAGTTCCAGAGAATAGCAAGGAGAGATAAGAAAGCCTTCCTCAGTGATCAATGCAAGGAAATATAGGAAAACAACAGAATGAGAAAGACTAGAGCTCTCTTCAAGAAAATTAGAGATACCAAGGAAACATTTCATGCAAAGATGGGCACAGTAAAGGACAGAAACGAATTGGTATGGACCTAACAGAAGCAGAAGATATTAAGAAGAGGTGGCAAGAATACACAGAAGAACTATACAAAAAAGATCTTCATGACCCAGATAACCACAATGGTGTGATCACTCACCTAGAGCCAGTCGTCCTGGAATGTGAAGTCCAGTGAGCCTTAGGAAGCATCACTATGAACAAAGCTAGTGGAGGTGATGGAATTCCAGCTGAGCTCTTTCAAATCCTAAAAGATGATGCTGAGAAAGTGCTGCACTCAATAGGCCAGCAAATTTGGAAAACTCAGCAGTGGCCATAGGACTGGAAAAGGTTAGTTTTCATTCCAATCCCAAAGAGAAGCAATGCCAAAGAGTGTTCAGACTACCACACAATTTTACTCATCTCACACTCTAGCAAAGTAATCCTCAAAATTCTCCAAGCCAGAGCTCCCAGATGTTCAAACTGGATTTACATGTTTTTCAGTGTTAGCCAAATTAAATTTCCTTTTAGGAAGAGAAAGACTATGCATATTGTGATTGCCATGAGGGCACAGTCACCATTTACCAACAATACCCCAACCAGGCATGGCAGACAGTAATTATTAGATAATTATTATTTTTACAAAATGAATGATTTAACAACCAACCAATGAATGCAATCATATGCTCTGGTTTTGGGGGTAGTCTGAGAAAAGCAGAAACTGTCTCCCAGTATAAGTTGTCAAATGTCATGGTACCCAGCAGAAATCCACACTGATCTTTTTTTAACATGCAGATTTCCTTGTTCAGCTCTAGCTACGGAGTACAGGTGGAACATTAGCAGTGCTGGAAACATTTTCAGTGATAGCAGTTTATATAGTTGAGGGCTGGAGAACTTTACTGAGGGAAATTTTTTTAAGAAAGAACCTTAAGTCTTCAAAAGCAGATACTAACAAGAATGTGAGATTGAAGCATATAAAATCTGAATGTATATAGAGAAAATTAACATAAATTTGTCTTTTAAAATTCCAGGATGAATAGTCACTCTTTGGAGGTTGAAAAAGTAGTTTAGGTCAAATTAAAGACACCGGTGCATACGTTACAAAGTAGAGACTGGAGGTGAAGGACATGTTTCACCAATAGGGTGTATAGCCTCAACATATTGATGAGGTTAATAAAGTATTAGATGAACTCATGGAATATAAGAGTTTGCAAGACAATTAAGAGGGGGTTTCTGGCATGATCTTTAGCTTTTAAAGTCAGCAAAGAGAGAAAAGTACCAAATAGGATAAGAATCAATTTGCTTCTATTAATGTCATCTGAAATACTGATTGGACAGTGGGTGGTATTTCATATGTTACATTGCTGTGTTCTGATGAAAGTGATTAATAATATACACTGTTTTAAAAACATACAAAAGACTGTGAACAGTATGTAAAGACTGAGCTAATGAAGGGCTTGTGTGAAAGTAGCTGTAAATCCTTGGGCCCAGAGTGCTAGAAGTGAGCCACACTAATGGATCATATACCAAAGCCTTGGTATCAACTGTCCCCCACTCTCTTCAGTCATCACCATCAAACTGTGCTGTAGAATCCTAACTTCTGGTCTGGGATTATGTGGGGAAATGTCGCATGAGTGCGTCTGCCGGGGGAGAGGAAGGGATGGAGGAGATGGTGGCGCTGGTGGTTGAGGGCCCTGAGTAATAATACTGTCTCTGAGGAGAGAAGAGATACTTACATGGGAGAAAAACTGTTTAGGGTCTGAAGTCATGATTCACATGTTATCATTTGGATCCCTTAATCATGTTTACAGTTCAGAAACAACACATTTTGTAGACTCCTCCATGTTAGGAAACAAGCTTCAAATCATATTTCAATGTTTCCAAAATCGATGCTAATCCTTTTAATCAGGGGTGCTGAATAAACTTGTTGCTTTGTCAAACTGGGAAATAGTTCAAGTGGCCATGACCTACACATTAGATTAGTTCTTCAGTGTAATAACTTGTAAAGCTACATTTTGTAAATGGGACATCAAGTCATTGCCTTTCATCTGCTTTTGAAATCTTAATTGCCAAAGGGAATTTTTTTGAGTAAAGTTAATTTTGGAAGTTAAATATAAGTTTTTCACATTGTCAATCAACAATTTCAAAAAAAGCATAACCATATGCTTCTTATACATAAAAACAAAACTACATGTTGTCCTATTTTCTTCATATCTCTTCGCATGCAGTAAAAGATTTATGCATTGGTTTTGTCAGGAATGAAAAATATTTTCTCAAGGTTAAGTTATCTAAGAATATTGGTATATAAATACTAAAAAAATGTTACCATCGGAAGGTTCTAGAGTATATTATAAAAATGGTATTAAATACTAGAAACTCATCTCTTATGAGATATATGAATGTGAAGGAGAACTAACTAGATTTTAGTTCAAGTTATTTTGGTTATTATTATAAACAAGATTTACCTTAAAACAGTGCTGTAAATTTCACATTAAACCATTAAAATTACTGTTTTTGCAATACTTTGTAACAAAACTATACTGGTGTGCTTTGGAAGGTATGAGTTATCTCTAGATTGTGGTCAGTTTCAAATGTATACAAAAGTAGACAGAATATTACAATACATTCCCATATTCCCATTGTTACCAATCCAAACTTGGGTCCACTCTGCCCTCATTGCAGTAAAGCTAATCTATTGACTCTGCGTTTTGGTGCAAAGAAATGCAGCATTTACTGCAGGGAACCAAGCAAGGAATTCAGGATAGCTAATGCTCAAAACACCCAAACTCCCTGATAGGTTTCAAAAGTATTTTGAAAGGCAAGTTGAGGAAGGGGCATCTCAGAGTATGTGATCAGCTTGTGCATAGTTCTTTGATTGATTGATGGTAAGGTACCAGGGCGATGTCACCGGGGTCAACATTATCAATCCTTAGGCACCAGTAAGTCTGGAGGGAGGTACATGCTCAGATCATCAAGTAGTTAAATTTCTTCCATTTGGTGGTGTTAAATTTTACAAAAAACATTATTTTGACCGTGCCATGTGGCTTGAGGGTTCTTAGTTCTCCGACCAGGTGACCAGGGCTTGGACCTGGGCCCCTGGCAATAAAAGCCCCAAGTCCTAACCACTGGCCTGCCAGAGAATTCTCTGGTGATGGTTTTAACATCTGTAAAACAACTCAGGAAATGTACATAAAGGTATTATTATTTAGGTACTTCAGAGAGGAGCTAAGGCAGAGGATATGGGGCAGGGGTCTCTCCTAGAAAGGACCCACAGTGTTCTGCTCAGTTATACCATCTCCCACCTTCAACAGTTACTGACTCCTGGCAATATTTCCTCACCCATTATTATTTTGAAGAAATGCTAAGATATTTTATGCATAAATATTTCAGTGTGCATCTATATAACACAACTCTTTGTTAAATCAAATAATACCACACTACCTTTAAATGTGCTTTGAATAGTTTTGTATTTATAACTGGAAAGGCAAAGCAGTTTCAAAGATGAGAACTTTGCTCTCAAAGTGTCTTGCATTACAGGAGTGAATGTCGCCAAGGGACCATTTCATGTAAATTGGCAGTTATGTGAGCTATAGCTCTGAAGAACAGTGCACTTCAGTCAACAAAAGTTCATGAGCCATGCTTTCCCCATCTGACTGGAAAAAATAAAACTGCAGAATTACATACCAGCAAATATGGAGGTACTGAAGTGCTTTCTCAAGTCTTAGGTTTACTATGTTAGAAGTTGAAAAAAAAAGCTACTTGTTGGTCCCCTTTGTAATATTAAGAGGCATCTTGCAAACCTGCTCCAGTCATAAATATAACCTGGGAAGACTGGTTTTTAAAAATTTCATATTTCCAGCCCAGGTACACTAGAGGTTTATAAGAGTGATTCCTAACAGTCTGTGCTTTGTGAAAAAAGTACTTTGAAGAAGTCAGTTCTTAATTTTTCTTGAGATGGTCATACTTAAAGTATGATGATCAGCAATGCTATTTCATAATTATTCTTAGGTATTTGACATACTCTATGTAATGTATATGAATATGTTGAGAAAGGAATGTTTCCTGCCATATCAATGAATCAGACATTTTTTTATATCATATTTTTCAGCCCTTCCATTGAGGTAAATTTTGAGTGGTATCATGCTACTTTATCGCAGGGTGGTACGGTTCAAGTAAAAAAATCACACATGGATGTTTTGTAAGGGCAGCATCCATGCTCAACAGTGGTGACCACAGGAAGTGTGTCTCTAGGAAAGCCAGTCCTGCTGCACTTAGATCGTCACTGAAGCCCAGGGTGAGCTTGTCAGAGAGGGACTCTGCTATGTCAGCATCCAGGGCCCCCATCTTGCTACCCAGAAGTCTGCTTCAAACAAAATGAAGACCCCTTGATTTCATTCCCCTCCCAATCCCTTTCCCTTCACTATTTCTGGAGATCAACCCCAGTCATGATGTTCAGGCCATATTTTTACGTCTGGTCTACTCACAGGCACCCACATTCACCAGGGCCTCACCTGACCCACACCCACCCCATATACCACATTGTTTATTAGGGGAAGGTACATTTTGTATTGTTCAGGGTCCCATGGGTCGCCTTCTTCTGTCCCTCTGTGCAGATCTTGAGCGGCCTGTGGACAGGGCATTGGTAGCTCAAGCGACTCCTGGATACCTGTTTTAAAACCTGAAAGGTTAAGGGTTTGCATGCATGAATCAACAAGGGACCTTTATTTCTTTAGGAAGCGATTTATTGGAAGAACTGGCAACACTGAAAGCAGGAAAGCTTAAATGAACTTATTCTGCAAGGGCAATACTGCAGTCTGCATGGCAGGACTCGGGGGAAAGTCCAGTCCAGGCTCAGTCCTTCTTGTCGCCGTCACCCAGGCTGAGCTTGTCAAAGAAGTACTCTGCCAGGGCACATTCCGGGAACCCCACGTTGCTCAGGTTGCCGAGTTGGTTCCCCAGCTCCTTCATGGACTCGACCTGCTGGTCCAGGGAGCCAGTCCCCAGGAAGTGGCACAGGTGGGCGTCACTGCTGTTGGTGGCCAGCTGGTGCAGGTCAAGCAGGCTCTGGTTGACGCTCTTCTCCAGGTGCAGGGTGTCTTGGATGGCCTGGAGTGCGCTCTCCCACTGTTGGGTCTCAGGCTTTCTGATGTCGACGAAGCAGATGCGGCCCCCACGCTGGATCTGCAGGAACATCAGGCTCTGGGCTGTCTTGCTGTGCTCGAGGGAGCGGAGCAGGAAGAAGCGGGAGAAACGCTTCAAGGCCACATCATCATGGTCGAGGTAGAAGGCCACGGCCAGGCACTGGAAGGAGGCGTGGAACTCGAGGGTGGCGAGGCTGTTGAGCGCGGCCTCACACTCCGGGCGGTAGTTCTGACGCACCTGTGAGGGTGATGTGGGCAGCATGGCCGGCCACTCCCCGTCCCAGGGAATGGCAGCTGGGACCAGGCGTTTATGGGGCAGGAATCGGCGGGGGCGGGGGCAGGGGCGCGGGCGCCAGCGGTCTTCTCGGAACCTTCCCATGGCGGACGATGTGGGCGGCCGTACGCGGGCTCTGGGCCAAATGGCAGGCGTTCTGGGTGTGGGCTCTGGAATGGGCAGATAATGGGGTCTGTTGGGCGGGGTCAGTGCCTGGGCTTGCGATTGGTTAAGGAAGAGGTCACGTGTGTGGGTGGGATCTGTGGGCAGGGCGAGACCACTGTCTGTCAAAGCCAGGGTGTGGGCAGGGCGAGACCACTGTTTATGAAAGCCAGGATGAGGCAGAGCCGCTTTGAGCTGAGTAATTCACATTCACAAAGTTTTTATTTTATTCATTTATTTATTTCTAATACGTTTATTTTAATTGGAGGCTAGTTGCTTTACAGTACTGTATTGGTTTTGGCATACATCGACATGAATCTGCCACGAGTGTACTCCTGTTCCCCATCCTCAATCCCCCTCCCACCTCTCTCCCTATACCCTCCATCTGGGTCATCCCAGTGCACCAGCCCTGAGCATCCTGTATCATGCTGTGAACCTAGACTGGTGATATGTTTAACATATGATAATATGCATGTTTCAGTGCCATTCTCCCAAATCATCCCACCCTCGCCCTCTCCCACAGAGTCCAAAAGACTGTTCTATACATCTGTGTCTCTCTCGCTGTTTCGCACACAGGGTTATTGTTGCCATCTTTCTAAATGTCATATATATGCATTAGTATACTGTATTGGTGTTTTTCTTTCTGGCCTACTTCACTCTGTATAATAGGCTCCAGTTTCATCCACCTCATTAGAACTGATTCAAATGTATTCTTTTTAATGGCAGAGTTATACTCCATTGTGTATATGTACCGCGGCTTTCTTATCTGTTTGTCTGTTGATGGACATCTAGGTTGCTATTGTAAACGGTTCTGCGATGAACATTGGGGTACACGTGTGTCTTTCAATTCTGGTTTCCTTGGTGTGTATGCCAGCAGTGGGATTGCTGGGTCATAAGGCAGTTCTATTTCTAATTTTTTTAAGGAATCTCCACACTGTTCTCCATAGTGGCTGTACTAGTTTACATTCCCACCCAACAGTGTAAGAGGGTTCCCTTTTCTCCACACCCTCTCCAGCATTTATTGCTTGTGGACTTTTGGATAGCAGGCATTCTGACTGGTGTGAAATGGTACCTCATTGTGGTTTTGATTTGCATTTCTCTGATAACGAGTGATGTTGACCATCTTTTCATGTGTTTGCTAGCCATCTGTATGTCTTCTTTGGAGAAATGTCTGTTTAGTTCTTTGGCCCATTTTTTGATTGGGTCGTTTACTTTTCTGGAATTGAGCTGCAGGAGTTGCTTGTATATTTTTGAGACTAATTCTTTGTCAGTTGCTTCATTTGCTATTATTTTCTCCCATTCTGAAGGGTGTCTTTTCACCTTGCTTATAGTTTCCTTTGTTGCACAGAACCTTTTAATTTTAATTAGGTCCCATTTGTTTATTTTTGCTTTTATTTCCAATATTCTGGGAGGTGGGTCATAGAGGATCCTGCTGTGATTTATGTTGGAGAGTGTTTTGCCTATGTTCTCCTCTAGGAGTTTTATAGTTTCTGGTCTTACATTTAGATCTTTAATCCATTGTGAGTTTATTTTCGTGTATGGTGTTAGAAAGTGTTCTAGTTTCATTCTTTTACAAGTGGTTGACCAGTTTTCCCAGCACCACTTGTTAAAGAGATTGTCTTTTCTCCATTGTATATTCTTGCCTCCTTTGTCAAAGATAAGGTGTCCATAGGTGCGTGGACTTATCTCTGGGCTTTCTATTTTGTTCCATTGATCTATATTTCTGTCTTTGTGCCAGTACCATACTGTCTTGATGACTGTGGCTTTGTAGTAGAGCCTGAAGTCAGGCAGGTTGATTCCTCCAGTTCCATTCTTCTTTCTCAAGATTGCTTTGGCTATTTGAGGTTTTTTGGATTTCCATACAATTTGTGAAATTATTTGTTCTAGCTCGGTGAAAAATACCATTGGTAGCTTGATAGGGGTTGCATTGAATCTATAGATTGCTTTGGGTAGTATACTCATTTTCACTGTATTGTTTCTTCCAATCCATGAACACGGTATATTTCTCCATCTATTAGCATCCTCTTTGATTTCTTTCACCAGTGTTTTATAGTTTTCTATATATAGGTCTTTTGTTTTTAGGTAGATATATCCCTTAAGTATTTTATTCTTTTCGTTGCAATGGTGAATGGAATTGTTTCCTTTATTTCTCTTTCTGTTTTCTCATTGTTAGTGTATAGGAATACAAGGGATTTCTGTGTGTTGATTTTATATCCTGCAACTTTACTATATTGATTGGTTCGCTCTAGGAATTTTCTGGTGGAGTCTTTAGGGTTTTCTATGTAGAGGATCATGTCCTCTGCAAACAGTGAGAGCTTTACTTCTTCTTTTCCAATCTGGATTCCTTTTATTTCTTTTTCTGCTCTGATTGCTGTGGCCAAAACTTCCAAAACTATGTTGAATAGTAGTGGTGAGAGTGGGCACCCTTGTCTTGGTCCTGACTTTAGGGGAAATGCTTTCAATTTTTCATCATTGAGGATAATGTTTGCTGTGGGTTTGTCATATATAGCTTTTATTATGTTGAGGTATGTTCCTTTTATTCCTGCTTTCTGGAGGGTTTTTATCATAAATGGATGTTGAATTTTGTCCAAGGCTTTCACTGCATCTATTGAGATAATCATATGGCTTTTATTTTTCAATTTTTTAATTGTGTATTACATTGATTTGGGCTTCCTTGGTGGCTCAGAGGTTAAAGCATCTGCCTGCAATATGGGAGACCTTGGTTCGTTCCCTGGTTCGGGAAGATCCCGTGGAGAAGAAAATGGCAACCCACTCCAGTATTCTTGCTTGGAGAATCCCATGGTTGGAGGAGCCTGGTAGGGTGCAGTCCATGGGGTCGCAAAGAGTTGGACACGACTGAGCGGCTTCCCTCATTCACTCACTCACATTGATTCGTTTGTGGAATTTGAAGAATCCTTGCATCCCTGGGATAAGGCCCACTTGGTCATGATGTATGATCTTTTTAATGTGTTGTTAGATTCTGATTACTAGAATTTTGTTAAGGATTTTTGCATCTGTGTTCATCAGTAGTAGTTTCCTTTTTCTGTGGCATCTTTGTCAGGTTTTGGTATTAGGGTGATGGTAGCCTCATAGAATGAGTTTGGAAGTTGACCTTCCTCTGCAATTTTCTGGAAGAGTTTGAATAGGATAGGTGTTAGCTCTTTAATTTTTGGTAGAATTCAGCTGTGAAGCCGTCTGGACCTAGGCTTTTGTTTGCTGGAAGCTTTCTGATTACAGTTTCAATTTCTGTGCTTGTGATGGATCTGTTCAGATTTTTTATTTCTTCCTGGTTCAGTTTTGGAAAGTTGTACTTTCCTAAGAATTTGCCCATTTCTTCCAAGTTGTCCATTTTATTGGCATATAATTGCTGATAGTAGTCTCTTATGATCCTTTGTATTTCTGTGTTGTCTATTGTGATCTCTCCATTTTAATTTCTAATTTTATTGATTTGATTTTTCTCCCTTTTTTTCCTTGATGAGTCTGATTAATGGTTTGTCAATTTTATTTATCCTCTCAAAGAACCAGCTTTTGGCTTTGTTGATTTTTGCTATGATTTCTTTTTTTTTCTTTTGCATTTATTTCTGCCCTAATTTTTAAGATTTCTTTCCTTCTAGTAACCCTGGGGTTCTTCATTTCTTCCTTTTCTAGTTGCTTTAGGTGTAGAGTTGGGTTATTCATTTGACTTTTTCCTTGTTTCTTGAGGTAAGCCTGTATTGCTATGAACCTTCCCCTGAGCACTGCTTTTACAGTGTCCCACAGGTTTTGGGTTGTTGTGTTTTCATTTTCATTCGTTTCTATGCATATTTTGATTTCTTTTTTGATTTCTTTTATGATTTGTTGGTTATTCAGCAGCGTGTTTTTCAGCCTCCATTTGTTGGAATTTTTAATAGTTTTTCTCCTGTAATTGAGATCTAATCTTACTGCATTGTGGTCAGAAAAGATGCTTGGAATGATTTCAGTTTTTTCTGAATTTACCAAAGCTATATTTATTGCCCAGGATGAGATCTATCCTGGAGAAGTTTCTGTGTGCGCTTGGGAAAAAGGTGAAATTCATTGTATTGGGGTGAAATGTCCTATAGATATCAATTCTGGTCTGTTGTATCACTTAAAGTTTGTGTTTCATTGTTAATTTTCTGTTTAGTTGATCTATCCATAGGTGTGAGTGGAGTATTAAAGTCTCCCACTATTATTGTGTTATTGTTAATTTCCCCTTTCATACTTGTTAGCATTTATCTTACATATTGCGGTGCTCCTATGTTGTTCAGTTCAGTTCAGTCGCTCAGTTGTGTCCGACTCTTTGCGACCCCATGAATCACAGCACGCCAGGCCTCCCTGTCCATCACCAACTCCCAGAGTTCACACAGACTCACATCCATCGAGTCCGTGATGCCATCCAGCCATCTCATCCTCAGTTGTCCACTTCTCCTCCTGCCCCCAATCCCTCCCAGCATCAGAGTCTTTTCCAATGAGTCAACTCTTCGCATGAGGTGGCCAAAGTACTGGAGTTTCAGCTTTAGCATCATTCCTTCCAAAGAAATCCCAGGGCTGATCTCCTTCAGAATGGACTGGTTGGATCTCCTTGCAGTCCAAGGGACTCTCTCAAGAGTCTTCTCCAACACCACAGTTCAAAAGCATCAATTATTTGGCGCTCAGCCTTCTTCACAGTCCAACTCTCACATCCATACATGACCACTGGAAAAACCATATCCTTGACTAGGCAGACCTTAGTCGGCAAAGTAATGTCTCTGCTTTTGAATATACTATCTAGGTTGGTCATAACTTTTCTTCCAAGGAGTAAGCATCTTTTAATTTCATGGCTACAGTCACCATCTGCAGTGATTTTGGAGCCCCCCAAAAATAAAGTGTGACACTGTTTCCACTGTTTCCCCATCTATTTCCCATGAAGTGATGGGACTGGATGCCATGATCTTTGTTTTCTGAATGTTGAGCTTTAAGCCAACTTTTCGCTCTCCTCTTTCACTTTCATCAAGAGGCTTTTTAGCTCCTCTTCACTTTCTGCCATAAGGGTGGTGTCATCTGCATATCTGAGGTTATTGATATTTCTCCCGGCAATCTTAATTCCAGCTTGTGTTTCTTCCAGTCCAGCGTTTCTCATGATGTACTCTGCATAGAAATTAAATAAGCAAGGTGACAATATATAGCCTTGACGTACTCCTTTTCCTATTTGGAACCAGTCTGTTGTTCCATGTCCAGTTCTAACTGTTGCTTCCTGACCTGCATATATATTTATAATTGATATATCTTTTTCTAGGATTGATCCTTTGATCATTATGTAGTGTTCTTCTTTGTCTCTTTTCACAGCCTTTGTTTTAAAGTCTATTTTATCTGAGTATTGCTACTCCTGCTTTCTTTTGGTCTATTTGTGTGGAATAGCTTTTTCCAGCCCTTCACTTTCAGTCTGTATGTGTCCCTTGTTTCGAGGTGGATCTCTTGTAGACAACATATATATGGGTCTTGTTTTTGTATCCAATCAGCCAGTCTTTGTCTGTTGGTTGGAGCTTTCAACCCATTTACATTTAAGGTAATTATTGATAAGTATGATCCCATTGCCATTTACTTCATTGTTTTGGGTTCGAGTTTGTACACCCTTTCTGTGTTTCCTGTCTAGAGAAGATCCTTTAGCATTTGTTGGAGAGCTGGTTTCGTGGTGTTGAATTCTCTCAGCTTTTGCTTGTCTGTAAAGCTTTTGATTTCTCCCTCATACGTGAATGAGATCCTTCCTGGGTACAGTAATCTGAGCTGTAGGTTATTTTCTTTCATCACTTTGAGTATGTCCTGCCATTCCCTCCTGGCCTGAAGAGTTTCTATTGAAAGATCAGCTGTTATCCTTATGGGAATCCCCTTGTGTGTTATTTGTTGTTTTTCCCTGGCTGCTTTTAATATTTGTTCTTTGTTAATTTGATTAATATGTGTCTTGGGGTGTTTCCCCTTGGGTTTATCCTGTTTGGGACTCACTGGGTTTCTTGGACTTGGGTGATTATTTCCTTCCCCATTTTAGGGAAGTTTTCAACTATTATCTCAAGTATTTTCTCATAGTCTTTCTTTTTGTCTTCTTCATCTGGGATTCCTATCATTTGAATGTTCGGGCATTTAACATTGTCCCAGAGTCTCTGAGATTGTGCTCATTTCTTTTAATTCGTTTTTCTTTTTTCCTCTCTTGTTTCATTTATTTCTACCATTCTATCTTCTACCTCACCAATCCTATCTTCTGCCTCCGTTATTCTACTGTTGGTTGCCTCCAGAGTGTTTTTTATCTCATTTATTGCATTTTTCATTATATATTGACTCTCTTTTATTTCTTCTAGGTCCTTGTTAAACTTTTCTTGCATCTTCTCAATCCTTGTCTCCAGGCTATTTATCTGTAACTCCATTTTGTTTTCAAGATTTTGGATCATTTTCACTATCATTATTTGGAATTCTTTATCTGATAGATTCCCTATCTCTTCCTCTTTAGTTTTGTTTGGTTTGGTGGGCATTCATCCTGTTCCTTTACCTGCTGGGTATTCTGCCTCTTCATCTTGTTTAGATTGCTGTGTTTTGGGTGGACTTTCCGTATTCTGGCAGTTTGTGGAATTTCCTTGCTGTGCGTGCGGTTGGACAGGTGGCTTGTCAAGGTTTCCTGGTTAGTGAAGCTTGTGTCAGTGTTCTGGTGGTTGGAGCTGGATTTCTTCTCCCTGGAGTGCAATGAAGTGTCCAGTAATGAGTTATGAGATGTCAGTGGGTTTAGCGTGTCTTTGGGCTGCCTGTAAATTGAAGCTCAGGGCTACGTTCCTGTGTTGCTGGAGAATTTGCATGGTATATCTTGCTCTGGATCTTGTTGGCCCTTGGGTGGTGCTTGGTTTCAGTGTAGGTATGGAGGCTTTTGATGAGCTCCTATCGATTAATGTTCCCTTAGCCCCCTGCTTCTGGTTTTCAGTCTTATTCCTACAGTAGCCTCAAGACTTCTCCATCTGTCACTTCCAGGGTGGTTCCTTCTGTTTTAGGTTCTGCTGTTTGCTGGTCTCTTCAGTGTCTAATTTCTGCCCTGACACAAGGGGGCCATGCTAGACACTTTTTTAGGGTCACTTGTTCAGTCGTGCCGTGGGGAGGGAGGAATGCTGCAAACAAATAACGCTGGCGTCTGTGGGGAGTGCTCCCAGTGTCTCAGGCACACTGGGTTTGCCCCCACTCACAGCGTGTGTGCTTTCCCTGTCTACGCTGCTTAGGCTCTCTAGGTTGCCCTGTCGGGAACTGTCTGAGGCCAGCCCTGGGTTATATGCACATCCCAGGTCTAAGCCACTCAGCTTCGGGTACTCCTCACAGGAGCAGACTTGGTTGGCCTGCGTTTTGTGTCCTTCCCAGGTCCTAGCAGCTCGGGCGACCAGGTGTTTGGTGAGGGTGGTCACTGTGACTTATCGCCTCCCCTGGTCCCTATGCTCAGTTTTCTGGGTGTACAACCGGCGCACCTTCTCAGGCAGATGTTGACCGTCCAGAATTGAAAGAAGTCTTGGTTAGCAATGAAGCCTGCTTTCAGTTTGGTAGATAATGCCTCTCTGGCGGTGCGATTGCCCCCTTGAGGATCTGGGAGCCCTCACTTGCCTGTCTGTGGTGGGGAACGGGCCAGTCCGCAGCCGGCTATCTCTGCTAAGTCTTTTATTCTGTGAGCGGGCCTGGCATTGTCTTTCAGTTCAGTTCAGTTGCTCAGTCGTGTCCGACTCTTTCTGACCCCATGAATTGCAGCAAGCCAGGCCTCCCTGTCCATCACCAACTCCTGGAGTTCACTCAGACTCACGTCCATCGAGTCAGTGATGCCATCCAGCCATCTCATCCTGGATCATCCCCTTCTCCTACTGCCCCCAATCCCTCCCAGCATCAGAGTCTTTTCCAATGAGTCAACTCTTCGCATGAGGTGGCCAAAGTACTGGAGTTTCAGCTTTAGCATCATTCCTTCCAAAGAAATCCCAGGGCTGATCTCCTTCAGAATGGACTGGTTGGATCTCCTTGCAGTCCAAGGGATTCTCAAGAGTCTTCTCCAACACCACAGTTCAAAAGCATCAATTATTTGGCGCTCAGCCTTCTTCACAGTCCAACTCTCACACCCATACATGACCACTGGAAAAACCATATCCTTGACTAGGCGGACCTTAGTCGGCAAAGTAATGTCTCTGCTTTTGAATATGCTATCTAGGTTCGTCATAACTTTTCTTCCAAGGAGTAAGCGTCTTTTAATTTCATGGCTGTAATCACCATCTGCAGTAATTTTGGAGCCCAAAAAGATATAGTCTGACACTGTTTCCACTGTTTCCCCATCTATTTCCCATCAAGTGATGGGACTGGATGCCATGATCTTTGTTTTCTGAATGTTGAGCTTTAAGCTAACTTTTTCACTCTCCTCTTTCACTTTCATCAAGAGGCTTTTTAGCTTCTCTTCACTTTCTGCCATAATGATGGTGTCATCTGCATAAATGAGGTTATTGATATTTCTCCGACAGTCTTGATTCCAGCTTGTGTTTCTTCCAGTCCAGCGTTTCTCATGATGTACTCTGCATAGAAGTTAAATAAGTAGGGTGACAATATACAGCTTTGATGTACTCCTTTTCCTATTTGGAACCAGTCTGTTGTTCCATGTCCAGTTCTAACTGTTGCTTCCTGACCTGCATACAGATTTCTCAAGAGGCAGGTTAGGTGGTGTGTTATTCCCATCTCTTTCAGAATTTTCCACAGTTTATTGTGATCCACATAGTCAAAGGCTTTGGCATAGTCAATAAAGCAGAAATAGATGTTTTTCTGGAACTCTCTTGCTTTTTCGATGATCCAGCGGATGTTGGCAATTTGATCTCTGGTTCCTCTGCCTTTTCTAAAACCAGCTTGAACATCAGGGAGTTCTCGGTTCACGTATTGCTGAAGCCTGGCTTGGAGAATTTTGAGCATTACTTTACTAGCATGTGAGATGAGTGCAATTGTGTGGTAGTTTGAGCATTCTTTGGCATTGCCTTTCTTTGGAATTGGAATGAAAACTTCCTTTTCCAGTCCTGTGGCCAGTGCTGAATTTTCCAAATTTGGTGGCATATTGAGTGCAGCACTTTGACAGCATCATCTTTCAGGATTTGAAATAGCTCCACTGGAATGCCATCACCTCCACTAGCTTTGTTCATAGTGTTGCTTTCTACGGCCCACTTGACTTTACATTCCAGGATGTCTGGCTCTAGATTAGTGATCACATCATCATGGTTATCTGGGTCATGAAGATCTTTTTTGTACAGTTCTTCTGTGTATTCTTGCCACCTCTTCTTAATATCTTCTGCTTCTGTTAGGTCCATACGATTTCTGTCCTTTATTGAGGCCATCTTTGCGAGAAATGTTCCCTTGGTATCTCTAATTTTTTTGAAGAGATCTCTAGTCTTTCCCATTCTGTTCTTTCCCTCTATTTTTTTGCATTGATCACTGAAGAAGGCTTTCTTATCTCTTCTTGCTATTCTCTGGAACTCTGCATTCAGATGCTTATATCTTTCCTTTTCTCCTTTGCTTTTTGCCTTTCTTCTTTTCACAGCTATTTGTAAGGCCTCCTCAGAAAGCCATTTTGCTTTTTTGCATTTCTTTTCTATGGGGATGGTCTTGATCTCTGTCTCCTGTACAGTGTCACGAACCTCCGTCCATAGTTCATCAGGCACTGTATGTATCAGATCTAAGCCCTTAAATCTATTTCTCACTTCCACTGTGGAGTCATAAGGGATATGATTTAGGTCATACCTGAATGGTCTAGCGGTTTTCCCTACTTTCTTCAATTTGAGTCTGAATTTAGCAATAAGGACTTCATGATCTGAGCCACAGTCAGCTCCTGGTCTTGTTTTTGTTGACTGTATAGAGCTTCTCCATCTTTGGCTGCAAAGAATATAATCAATCTAATTTTGGTGTTGACCAGCTGGTGATGTCCATGTGTAGAGTCTTCTCTTGTGTTGTTGGAAGAGGGTGTTTGCTATGACCAGTGCATTTTCTTGGCAAAACTCTATTATTCTTTGCCCTGCTTCATTCCACATTCCAAGGCCAAATTTGCCTGTTACTCCAGGTGTTTCTTGACTTCCTACTTTTGCATTTCAGTCCCCCATAATGAAAAGGACATCTTTTTTGGGCGTGAGTTCTAAAAGGTCTTGTAGGCCTTCATAAAACCGTTCAACTTCAGCTTCTTCAGCGTTACTGGTTGGGGCATAAACTTGGATTACTGTGATATTGAATGGTTTGCCTTGGAGACGAACAGAGATCATTCTGTCGTTTTTAAGATTGCATCCAAGTACTGCATTTCAGACTCTTTTGTTGACCATGATGGCTACTCCATTTCTTCTGAGGGATTCCTGCCCACAGTAGTAGATATAATGGTCATCTGAGTTAAATTCACCCATTCCAGTCCATTTTAGTTCGCTGATTCCTAGAATGTTGACGTTCAGTCTTGCCATCTCTTGTTTGACCACTTCCAATCTGCCTTGATTCATGGACCTCACATTCCAGGTTCCTATGCAATATTGCTCTTTACAGCATCGGATCTTGCTTCTATCACCAGTCACATCCACAGCTGGGTATTGTTTTTTCTTTGGCTCCATCCCTTCATTCTTTCTGGAGTTACTTCTCCACTGATCTCCAGTAGCATATTGGGCACCTACTGACCTGGGGAGTTCCTCTCTCAGTATCCTATCATTTTGCCTTGTCATACTGTTCATGGGGTTCTCAAGGCAAGAATACTGAAGTGGTTTGCCATTCCTTTCTCCAGTGGACCACATTCTGTCAGACCTCTCCACCATGACCCACCCGTCTCGCGTTGCCCCACGGGCATGGTTGGTTTCATTGAGTTAGACAAGGCTGTGGTCCTAGTGTGATTAAATTGACTAGTTTTCTGTGAGTATGGTTTCAGTGTGTCTGCCCTCTGATGCCCTCTTGCAACACCTACCATCTTACTTGGGTTTCTCTTACCTTGGGCGTGGGGTATCTCTTCACGGCTGCTCCAGCAAAGCACAGCCACTGCCCCTTACCTTGGACGAGGGGTATCTCCTTATCGCCATCCTTCCTGACCTTCAACATGGAATGGCATTGTCTTAGGTTAGGGCTTTTCACCAGGTAGCTATCCCACAGTCTGGTCTGCTATCTCAAGTTAGTTCCTTCAGATTGCCCTCTGGGCATTCAGGTCTGGTCCTTACTCTAAGCAATGCAGCCCACGCCTTCCTGCCCAGCCCCCGCTTGCTAGTGGTGAATGCAAGCATCTGAGCTGCTTCTCTGCTGGGAGTTACTGTTGGGCATGGAATCTGTGGGTTTTCATTATTTATTTACTTTTCCTCCTGGTTATGTTGCCCTCTGTGGTTCCAGGGCTCGCCACAGACTTGCCAGTGAGAGTATGTTTCCTGGTGTTTGGAAACTTCCCTGTTTTTTAAGACTCTCTTCCTGGGACAGATCTCCATCCCTACTTCTTTTGTCTCTCTTTTTATCTTTTATATTTTTTCCTACCTCCTTTTGAAAACAATGGGCTGCTTTTCTAGGTGCTTGATGTCCTCTGCTGGCATTCAGAAGTTGTTTTGTGGAATTTACTCAGCATTCAAATGTTCTTTTGATGAATTTGTGGTGGAGAAAGTGTTCTCCCTATCTTGTTCCTCCGCCATTTTAGGACCGCCTCCCACAAAGTTTTAAATTTTGCTGTAATACTTTTTTTCCCAAGGACTTTCTCTTATTCTCTAACTGATCCCTTTTATAGCACCCTGTTCCCATTTTATAAACCCACTGTCATTTTTACAGTTCTGAGAATATGAATTTGGATTTTTTGTAATGTTCTCTTCTGTTTCCTGTAGTATATGTCTTTATCTCCAGAAATCGTTCTGTTTATTCATCATGATCTCTTTCACTTCCATCAAATATCTGGTAAACATTTGTCCATCCATATTTGGGAGTAAAGGACTCAGGTTCGATCCCTGCATCTGGAAGATCCTCTGGAGAAGGGAGTGGCTACCCAATCCAGTATTCTTGTCTGGAGAATCCCATGGACAGAGCAGCCTAGCGGGCTACAGTCCATAAGGTCACAAAGAGTCAGACAGGACTGAGTGACTAACAGTACACTCCTAAGTTTGGATTACTTGGCATTTAATAAAGGTGGTTCTCAGAGGCTTTCTACTTCACATGCCTCTTTAAAGCTATTGCTTTTTCAGTTCCGATACTTGGCACTGGCTGGAGTCTTCCTCCTACTGGGTCAGTGGTCTTGGCTTTCCCTGGCCTCCCCTCAACTCAAGCATCTGCTCTTACCTTTTGTAGAATTTCTTCAGGGATTTCTGGTTGAAGTTTGTCTCTCCATTGTCATAGCACAACTTGGAGGGTGCAGGCTTTGACCTAGGAGTACTTTAGCATCTACTTTTTCTGGTGAGAAAATCACTTGGGCATTTAAGTTTAAATCTTCCCACAGTAAGGAAATAGGGCATTCAGGCAGATACAGAAAGCTGTGCCATATGTATGCTTTTTTTCCCTCAATTATATAAGATCTGAGGTAGAAAATGTAGAGTGTATATGTACGAATGCCCTGGGTTGACTGTGATCATCTATCTGCTCCTGGAACTTGTTTCATTGGGTATTTCCCTGCCTGTGGCTGAGGACCCCCTGCACCAAATTTAGTACCCTGGTGGGTTCAAGGATGGGGAGACCAATCCTTTTGGCCTCTCTGGTGAGGCAGGGTACAGGGGCATGGGTGGATTTGTGGCCTTCAGAGGAGTGTTGATGGAAGCTCTGAACTTTGTGGAGGGCTTCTCACTTTTTATGGTGGGGGAAGCATGGGAATCACTGAAGGAGGAGCCACATGGATTCAGACAGGATCATCATTAAGCTCTGACCCAAGCGAGACAGGCTTTTTCTGAGGTTCAGTCTTCTTCCTGAACCATACCTTCCTTCTCTTCTGCAAATTTGTATTCTTCTGAATAACTTAGAAAAACCGGTTGAGGTCAGATATTGTGAACCCACTCCTTGTACCTGCCTACTCTTGATCTGAGGGGAGTTGATAACGCCAGTGCCAGGCAGAGCTAATGGGAGGACCACCAAGAGTTCTCCATCTGGGAGTATGTCCTCTGAAGAAAGGCAGGTCCTTCATGAAGCCAGAGCTCATAGGTTGGCGGACCATTTTCCACCACTGTATGGCTCAAGCTAGTTGACTTTTACACCAGCAAAACCGCGAAGGGCTGCCCACAAGTGCCAGTAGGAAATGCCTGCCTCCTCTTCCCAACCTTCATGGATGGGGCTCAACCTGCAGTCTTCTGAGAAATGTGAGGTCTGGGTGATGTGGGAGATTTGGTGGCACCTGGAGAAACATTGCTTTCATGGGTGCTGCAGGGAAGCAGCAGGGTTTGCCAGTCTTGGCTCACAGTACACTTTGTCTCTTGGTAGGAAAAATCAAGGCACATGGGAGACTTGCCCAACCGCTCTCCACTTTTGTGCTGGTTCTGAAGGGTTAGCCAGCCCCTCTGAGAATGGATGTTTTCAGGGACAGAGACCAGACAACGCCTAAGTCAAAGGCTTAGTCAGTATCCCAGGTTTCACACCCAAGAGCTGAGAACAGTCTATGGAGTGTCCTGTCTTAAAAAAATGGCCTCCTTCATTCCCTGCCCCCACCCTAAACAGTCTAAGAGGTTTAAGAGAGGAAGCCAGAGCCTAGTTTAATTTCTGGAGCAAAAGCAGCAGTGACTGTGCACAGTTTGGCTGTAAGAACTTCCTGGAGAAGCCACAGAGGAGAATGGACCATCTCCAGGATGACCAGCTTGGTTTGAGGGTTCACTTAAGGAATACAGAAAAAGAAGCCATCCCTTAGAGATAGTTGGCACAAATGGTAGCTTGAAAGCCACACGTGGCACCCAGATGCCAAGGAAGCTGTCCCAGCAGTTCCAAGACTGGAGCCCTTTTGGTCAGAGGCTCCTAATAGTTTTTCCCCTCGTGCTGAGTGGCATGCCTGCCTATCACCGAGGGGCCTGTGAGAGTCCAGGCTCCATCTCACGTGCCACCTTGAAGAACTTGCCCAATGAGGAGGAAGGTGAAAGAGGTGATTGTATCACCTGGGAAAAACTGAAGTGCAGAAGCTCTGATAAAACACAATGGTTAAAGTGTGCGGGTGTCTGTTGGTGTGTCTGTCAACATGTGTGAAACATCAAATGCAAGAAGAGGCTTCCAAGGCCCTTTGCATAACTGCTGTTGAAGACACATTAAGTTTTTACTGTGTTTGCTTCCGTCCTAACACGAGGGTATGCTGAGTTCATCTCGAGGCGTCAGCAGTATTTTCCGGTGCCGCAGGTGATTCCAAGGTGGAGCCATATTTGACAACTAGGATGCTAAATAATGCTTCTCAAAATCCTGTGTGCAAATTCATTACCTGGGACCTTTGTAAAATGTCAACTCTGCTTCAGGAAGCCTGGGGTAGCGCTTAAGACTTAGGACTAAAAATGAAAGTGAAGTTGCTCAGTTGTGTCCGACTCTTTGTGACCCCATGGACTGTAGCCCACCATGCTCCTCCATCCATGGGATTCTCCAGGCAAGAATATGGAGTGGGTTGCTATTTTCTTTTCCAGGGGAATCTTCCTGACCCAGTGATTGAACCCAGGTCTCCCACATTGCAGGCAGACGCTTTAACCTCTGAGCCACCAGGGAAGCCCCCAAAACTTAGGACTACTGAGTATCCAACAGGCTGTCAGGAGAGGTGGCCAGTGCTGGTTCCTACAGCACAGTTTGAGGAGGAAGGTGCTCATGCTGGCTGTAGTTGCCTGGGATGTCTGGGTCCTGCCCCAGGGACTCACGTAATTGGTCTGGGATGTGTCTGGGGCAGCCAGCATTTTAAAAGCTCTATAGGCAATTCCAATGTACAGCAAAGCTTGTGACCCTCGATGGCAGAGTGCATGGTGATTTATCAAGTTTAATTATTATTTTATCAGCCATAAGGCGGTCTTCTCTTCCCATTCCACACAGCCTGACTTATTCCTCGTGGGATCAAGGTTACTTCTACATCCCATCCTATGTTTCCTACCTGTGATGGAAAGAGGAGGCTCAGGCAAACTGAGTTGCAGAAGAAGAGGCAAAAAGGGTTCTGGAGGCTGATTTAATAGAAAAGCTAGTTGAAACAAAATGTCACAGAGGCATTGCCAATAAAACTTGTCACCCGGAAACTTGACTTCAGTCTTGGGCCTGAGTCTGCAGCAGTGAAAAGAGCAATCTGTTCTCCTGATTCCTAGTGGCTGACAATCAAGCAGTTATAAAGGATATTTCCCTTTTAATTAGAAAGGTGACAGGATTGGTCAAAATGCAAGAGACTCCCAGTGGTAAAGGAAAGATAAAAAAAATTTTTGTCCAAAGTATAAACACCAAAAAGGAACTTAGAACTAGTGTATGATGATGACGATGGTCATGAGAAAAGTTGCTTACACAAAGTACTTATTATGTTCCAGCCACTGTTCTAAGCATTTAATATATACTAAATGATCTAATCTTTTAAGCAATAGTTTTATGATCCCTATTTTACATCTAAGAAAACTGAGGCACAGAGAATGTAATTAACATGCCCCAATGCCCTCAATTTAGTAAATGGTTAGACTGGGATTTGAACCCAGGCCATCTGTGGGGAAGAATCCATGACACCAAACTGTTTCTCCAAAACAGGAGAGTAAGAAGTACCTTCAGGCTTCCCTGATGACTCAGGGGTAAAGAATCCTTCTGCCAAAGCAGGAGACCTGGGTTTGATCCCTGATCCAGGAATATCCCACATTTCGCAGAGCACCTCAGCCTGCGCATCACTACTGAACTGTGCTCTAGAGCTGGCGAACCACAACTGCTGAGCCCATATGCCAGAACTACTGAAGTGGCTAAGCTTGCTTGTGGTCAAATTTGTAAGAAAGTAGTGCTCATTTATTCACACATTCAACAAATACTTACTGATACCTTGACAGTAGGAAAGGATTTTTAAGCTCTTACGGAAACAGGAAAGGATTATTTTAAACATAACATCAAAGACACCACCATAAAGGAAAATATTGGTAAATAGGATGCTATTATAACTGAGTGATGAAGCAAAGCATCGAAAATATTTCCACCACAACCAAAACAAGGAGAGTTGAGAACCCACATATGTACCAGGTACAATCTTAATGCTTAAGTCCATCAATGAAATGGAAACCCTCTGCTCTTATGGAGTTACATTGTAAGTGAAAAAGACGTAAAGAAAATAAGTTAAATGAAGCAAGAAAAGGGCCTAAGTCAGGGGACAGGTGGCAGTCTTAAATCGGACTTAAATTGGATAGGGAAGGACTCACTGAGGAGATAACTCAGACAAGGTCAGGGAGCTAACTATAAAAAGAGATAGGGGGAGAGTATTCCAAGCAGAGGGAACAATGAGTACAAACACCCTGAGACAATAAATGCCTGAAACAGCAAGAAGGCTTGTGTGGTTGAAGCAGAGTGAGCAAAAAGTAGAGGAGGTAAGCTGGGGTCAGATCACATGGGGCTTTGTCAGTCATTTTAAAGATCTTGGCTTTAAATGCGAAATGAGCAGCCACTGGAGAAAAGGAAATAGGGAGCCATTGCAGGACATTGAGCAGGGTAGTGACATAATGAAAAGTGTTTATAAGAAGCCTGGTTTCTCAGAGGTACATGGAATGGCTGGAGTGAGAGAAGCTAGCTGAGAGGACTAATCCCAGTACAGGGTGATTCACTCATTCAACTATTTATTAGGTGGCAGAGATGTGTCAAGTAGGGCGGGGAGGAGTTAAACCAGGGTGATAACCGAGGGCACTGCCAAGAGGAAAGTGAATATAAATGACATTGGAGGGAAAGAAACCCAGGGCAGAATGACAGATTATTCATAGAGAAATGACAGAAGTTCGCAATTCAATTTAATCAAGGTTTATGGATCATCTACCGAGGGCAAAGCCATATGCAGGCTAGGACATAGGGGTGGGGATGGTGCAAAAGACTTGTATTTTCCCCTCAAAGGGCTTCAAGCCTGGCATGCTTAGCCTCTGTCCTTTCATGCCTGAACTTTTTGGATGACCACAGCTGAGGCTGCCACTGAGACTAGCTGATTTGCTCAGGTTAGAGCTTTTCTTTGCTTAAGAAAAAAAAAAAAAAAAAAACAGCTTTAGAACTTGTTCTGTCTCCTGGGAGCAGGGGCTAGAGCACCTCAACTTGATTAGTATAAAAAGATAGATCCAGTTTGGCAGCAGGGCACAAGAGAGGTCTTAAGAAATGTCTTTGTGGATCAGCACTGCAGACTGGCCCTGGGTCACCAGTCTTCAGGCAAGGAGTCCTTCTGATCGGTTGCCACCTGCGCATGACCTGATGGTCCTCCCACTCTGCCATTCCATTCTGGAGAAAAGCACAGAAAGGGAAAGCAGCATGTGTAAGGAAAACAACTAGGGGGAGAAATCCCCATAAATTTGAAACCCGCCTGCCACCAGACTGCAAGGTCTGAGGAGTAGATGCAAATATAATGCAAATGATATGGAAATAGCCTGGTGGCCTCCTCAGAGGTTTTCTACAGCTGGAAAGGCCCTTGGGAAACTGCTAGCTGGTAACAGTCACTCTGAAGCAGAGTGAACTATTTCAAGACAACTTTGTCACACAACCCTTTGCTTCCCTGCTAGCACAGTGCACAGTATTTAGTAATCTTTCTCACTTGAATTAACCTCATCTGCTATAAATTAAAAAAAATCAAGACCGCCTCTGTAGAGGTTATCTAATTACACTTTAAAAACACTGTGTACCTTTGTGTTCAAACGCTTCACTCACCCAAATGGAGCCAAGTTAAATGTGTCACTTCCTCCCTAAACAGTATTTGGCTGCAGTGGGTTATGAATGAAGTGCCTCTCTTTCAGTTCTAGTTACTATGATCCTTTGGAGGACTTTTTTTTTTTCCATACACCACATAAACTGGCACTCTCTCTTCTAACATCCATGCGCTGTCTTCAAAGTGAAGCCAGGAAAAAAAAAAAAAAACAAACACATAGTTGTGAAATCCAATTCACTTCAAAGAGCCCCTGGAAAGCTATTCATTAAGAAAGCCTGCCCTGTCAAGTATGCTGTCGTCTTGACAATCCTAATGATTCATTTTAAAATGGGGGGGGGGGGAAGCACTTTCGATTACAATAGGGTAGAATTCTGTCTACATTTATGTAATTAAACGAGGACACTCCCCTCAGAGATGCATTTTATAGGACCCGTGCAATTTACGGAATAGAAAGCAACACAGGAAGCACCTACAGACCCGGGGGTCGCAGAAACAGCTTCCCTTCACCTTCATGATGGAAACAATACTAGCACAGATCAGCCCACTCCCAAACTTCTATGACTTTCTAGTACTCTGACATGCGAGGGTACTTCAGCTTTTGACAGGAGGGTTTAAAGGAAGGGAAATCTCTTTCCTTTGGGATATTAAAAAAATCTCACTTGGAAGGACCTCCAGCCAACACCCGGGCAGAGGCATTTGGAGAGATGCCATGTCTCAGTAAAACAAGAACAAAGAGCAAAGGCGCGGAATCCCAACCGAGAGACTGAAAGCAGTGGAGGGAGGGCGGGGCGGGGGGAGACGGACAAAAGCAAGGGATAAACCTCAAGAGCCTCAAGAAACCAGAGTCAAAAGAGTAACAGAGAGATGGAGAACAGCCTGGGCGCAGCTCCCAGAGCCGGGAGCCGGGTAGTTGGGCGGCACGCGCCCCCTGGCGGCCGGGGTGGCCTCTTACCTCCTGGGCGAGTTTCTGCTTGAGCACGAGCGCGGCGCACAGGTAGCCCGCGCGGCCCACGAATAGCTCGTCGGAGCCGCACTCGAGGAAGGAGACGGGCGCGCAGACGGCGCACAGAGCCCGGAACTTGCCCAGCGGCTGCACGTAGTCGGGCCGGCCCAGGGCGTGGTACACGAGCGTGGCCACGGCGTACACGCCCGCGCCCCCGAGCAGGAAGGCGGCGCGGGTGTCGGCGTCCGGCTCGCCCCACTCCTCAGCGCGGGCGCACGCGTCGATGAGGCGCTTGGCCGAGCGCAGGTAGCGCTCCCGGGCCGCGGCGAAGAGCGGGCTCTGAGAGACGTGGTAGAGCATGTAGGCCACCCCGGCCACGCCGCCGTACAGTCCCCACTGGCAGCTGCCGGCCGCGGCCGCCGCCCCCCGGCCCTCCGGGCCGCCCCCGAGCGGGGGCAGCTCCTGGAGGATGCGCTCGATGGTGGCGGTGACCAAGGGCGCCACCGCCTCCTCGCACTGGCCCGCCAGCAGGCTGCCCTGGTAGTCATCGAAGCGATTGGCAAAGCAGCGCTTGGTGTCCATGCTGCCGCCCGTGCCCCCACCAAGGCCGAGCCGGGGTCCGCTGGAGGGCGCGCCCTGCGGTCCCGCGCACCACCTCTCGCTCTTTGAGGCACTCGGATGGCGGTGGATACAGCCGGGATGGAGCGAGGAGGCTGAGACGGGAGGTGACAAGAGGAGGCGGGCGCGAGGAAGCAGCGCGGAGCGGACTGCCAAGTGGGGCACCGGACTGCCGCGAGGCTCCCGAGTGGCCCCGGCGAGCGCCGGGGATGCGCGTCGCGCGCCCCCCTCCCAGAGGCCGCGCCCTCGCCGAACCCGCCCCCTCCTGCGCCGCCGCAGCTTGGCTTCCTCGCCAAGGGACCGAAGTGATCTCCGGCAGGACCCACGCGGGGCCCGCGCCACTCCTCCCGCTCCGCCCCCGACTCCTCCCCTCTCGGCGGAAGGCCGGGGACGCGCGGGACAGCGAGCCGGAAAGCCGAGGCTGGGCATACGCACACCTGGCCGGGAGGTGAAGACCTCGAGTCCCTCGTGTACTCCGAGGGTCAGCAGATCAGCACCACCTGGAGCCTGTTAAAAATGCAGAGGCTCCGACTTCGCCCCCGACCCAGTGAATCGCAGTCAGCATGTTTAGCAAGAGCCCCAGGCGATTCGCATGCACAGGAGAGGTTGAGAAGCCGCGGAACTTGTAGAGGCTTCTGGGAAAAAATGCTGAGCGCCCTCCTGAAAGTTGTGTTTTCCTCTCGGTCACTTTGACGTTCTCAGTCTTCTGAGTGTTTCATCCCAAAGGCTGAGGGGTTTGAATGCAGCAGAACGGTGAAGTGCCCCATAGGGAAACTTTTCCTCAGCCTTGGCTGTTGGGTTGTTTTTCTCGGAATCCTCAGGAGTAGAAGTTCAGAGAACCACATCAGGATAAGGTAAGGAATGGAGATTCTGTCTTCTAGAGACCACCCCCCAGACCTATCCAGGCACCGTGTGCACCCCATAAATGACCTGAGGTCATTAACCAGTGAAGTTAAGGGTAAATGCTGCTGAGAATCTTAATTCGGCGTTTTGAACCATTTTCTGTGTGTCCTTAGTTATTTCCTTCACTCTCTTCCTTCTTTCCCATGTTTTTTTCCTTCTGTCCCTGTACCCCCCACTCGTCCCACCTCAGGCGTATTTGAAGAGGAAAAGTTAAAATTTTACATAACCTCCTGCTCCTTCTGTCTCTAACTCAGCTTGCTCCTTGCAAATTCTGGATCATGTAGGTCATGTGTAGTGTCAGAAAGTGGGGACTTATAATACTAGGAACTGGAGTTTATCTCACTCACCCTTGTCCTGCTCTTTGCAATTGCCCAGCCCCTACAAACCTGCCTAATCATGCTTGTCTGTGTAAAGGTCAGGCCCCCCCCCCCCATCTTGACCACTGTTCCCAGGCATGGGAAACCCCTTAGTTTAGACCAACCTATTAGCAGCTAGTGTTGCCCACTATAGTAGGACTATAAAGACTCTGTAACCCCTTTGTTCGGGGCTCAGAGCTTGGAGTGTTAACTCCTCTGAGCCCACTGGCATAATACACCTGAGTTCTCCAACTCTCCTAGTGTGGTGCTTGGTTTCCCGAGAAGTGGTTTCTGCAACATTTTCAGTGTCTCCTGTGGGTCTCAAACCCTGAGAATAGATGGATAAACAAAATAGACATGGTCCTAGATGTCGAGGTTACAGTCCAGTGGCAAACACAGAGAGTGAACAATGACACAAATGAATTGCCTTTCTTTTGCTCAGCTGTTTTGAAATGACTCTTCCTTTTCCAAAGTGTTGGCCAGTGAAGGCTAAAGAGGTCATCTTTCCCAGGGGTATTTGCATTTTGATAGGGACTGAGCAAGCCACGAAAGAATAAGTGACTAAAGTTTCTGACACTCTGTGGGGAGAGCAACTGCTCCACTGGCTTGAAAGGCCAGTTTTGCTTGGAGGTAATTTTTTTCCTCAAAAGTGTTAATAGTCACAGTGATTTTGGAAGCAGAGATTAAATAGCCTGCTGCTCCGTCCTTGCTTGCTATTTTCTGGGGAGGGAGTTCAGTTGGCCAAGATGATTGCCAGGACTGACACATCCAAAGAATGGATGGTATGGCCTCCATTCTCCTGTGAGTGCCAGAACAGGTTCATTTTCATTATAATAATAAAAAGCTAAGTCCACTTGTGGGTCTTTCCTGGTGGCTCAGAGGTTAAAGCGTCTACCTATAGTTCAATCCCTGGGTTGGGAAGATCCCCTGGAGAAGGAAATGGCAACCCACTCCAGTATTCTTGCCTGGAGAATCCCATGGATGGAGGAGCCTGGTGGGCTACAGTCCACGGGGTCGCAAAGAGTCAGACACGACTGAGTGGCTTTAAACATTAAACAGACAAGTCCATTTGTAGGCAGGGATTTCAGTGTTGGGCTAAGGGTGTCAAAGGAGCAACTGGAATGTTTGATTTCTTCTCCTGGCTTCTTCCTCCTCCATCAGCTGTAGTAGGCCTTAGGAGTGATTTATACCCCTTTAGGCACAGAGACATTGTTGCAGCTGCTAAATTGCTTCAGTCATGTCTGACTCTATGCGACCGCATAGATGGCAGCCCACCAGGCTTACTGGTCTCTGGGATTCTCCAGGCAAGAACGCTGGAGTGGGTCGCCATTTCCTTCTCCAATGCGTGAAAGTGAAGTCGCTCAGTCCTGTCCAACTCTTAGTGACCCCATGGACTGCAGCCCACCAGGCTCCTCTGTCCATGGGATTTTCGAGGCAAGAGTACTGGAGTGGGGTGCCATCGGCTTCTCAGACATTGTTGCAGGGAGGAAGCCAATTCTGACTCCATGTTGGAACTGTTTCTTAGACTTGCTTTTCGTTGCTTTTGTTATTATAATCATACAGAATGGTTTGCCTCAGGGGATCCTGCCCTTTTGCCTGACTGTTAAAGTGCCTTTGTTCAGAACCCTGTCCACCTGTGGATGGCAGTAAGAAAGAAATTATCACATCCCCTGCCTGAAACTTGCCATTCTAGGAGACATTTGCAAGATTGAGTTCAGTTCAGTCGCTCAGTCGTGTCCGACTCTTTGAGACCCCATGAATCGCAGCACGCCAGGCCTCCCTGTCTATCACCACCTCCTGGAGTTCACTCAGACTCATGTCCATCGACTCGGTGATGCCATCCAGCCATCTCATCCTGGGTCGTCCCCTTCTCCTCCTGCCCTCTATCCCTCCCAGCATCAGAGTCTTTTCCAATGAGTCAACTCTTCGCATGAGGTGGCCAAAGTACTGGAGTTTCAGCTTTAGCATCATTCTTTCCAAAGAAATCCCAGGGCTGATCTCCTTCAGAATGGACTGGTTGGATCTCCTTGCAGTTCAAGGGACTCCCAAGAGTCTTCTCCAACACCACAGTTCAAAAGCATCAATTCTTCGGTGCTCAGCTTTCTTCACAGTCCAACTCTCACACCCATACATGACCACTGGAAAAACCATAGCCTTGACTAGACGGACCTTTGGTGGCAAAGTAACGTCTCTGCTTTTGAATATGCTATCTAGGTTGGTCATAACTTTTCTTCCAAGGAATAAGTGCCTTTTAATTTCATGGCTGCAGTCACCATCTGCAGTGATTTTCGAGCCCCACAAAAATAAAGTGTGACACTGTTTCCACTGTTTCCCCATCTATTTCACATGAAGTGATGGGACCAGATGCCATGATCTTCATTTTCTGAATGTTGAGCTTTAAGCCAACTTTTTCACTCTCCTCTTTCACTTTCATCAAGAGGCTTTTCATTTCCTCTTCAGTTTCTGCCATAAGGGTGGTGTCATCTCCATAAATGAGGTTATTGATATTTCTCCCGGCAATCTTCATTCCAGCTTGTGCTTCTTCCAGCCCAGCGTTTCTCATGAGGTACTCTGCATAGAAGTTAAATAAGTAGGGTGGCAATATACAGCCTTGACATACTCCTTTTCCTATTTGGAACCAGTCTGTTGTAACTTTTGTTTCCTGACCTGCATATAGGTTTCTCAAGAGGCAGGTCAGGTGGTCTGGTATTCCCATCTCTTTCAGAGTTTTCCACAGTTTATCAAGATTAATGACCTTTTTACTTTGCTTCCTCACTTTCCCTCATCTCTGACCTATAAAAGAGCCTGACATCCAGACCCCATAAGATGGTTATTTTGATTCACTTTCTTGCCATCTTCTCAGGCTGCCAGCTCCCCAATTAAAGTCTCTTCCTCACCCCAACACCTTGTCTCTTGGATTCATTGGCATATGGTGTGACAAGCAGAGCAAGCTTGGACTCAGTAACAACATCAAATTCAAACCTTCATAGGCAGAAAGGAAGCCATATTCCACTTTAAACCCCCCCCCCCGCCCCCCGTCATGAATCTCCAGGCAACTCTATTAATTCTAACTGATTATCCTTCCACACTGCCCGGCACCAAGGTAGCGCCAAGAGCAATGACAGGGACGTGGGCGGATTGCTTTCAAAATGATACTGGAAGCAGGTATCCAAGAGAAGGTGCTCTGCTCTTTTACCAGTTGTGTCCCCCTGCCAGCCTTGTGCCCTGCCTTGCCCCAAAATGCTGCGTTACAAGCAACCACAAAATCTTGTGGCATAGGACAATAAGTGGATTGTTCATGGGCCTGGGATCGTGGAGAGGCTCCGGGAGTGGGCTGATTGTTGCTTGGGGAGACTAGGCTCTGGTCCATGTCTCTCATCCTCAGTGCTTCAGCCCCGGCATGCCTGCCTTGTGATGGTAGAGGAACAAGAGCCGAGGGGGAACAGGCAGGACTTCTGTAGGGCTGGTCTCAGAGCTGACACACTGTTGTCTGCCTTATTCAACTGGAAAATCACACCAGGAAATACATGGTGTCTTTATGGAACTCCACAGCTGCATGACAAAGGGTGTGTGTACAGGGTAGGGTGAAGTATTAGGGTTCCCAGGAGTTTCTTTGGGACAGTGATGCCCCCAATTTGAACAAAGGTCATCAGATGATTGAGAAACAGTCTGGTTTTAATGCAGGAAGCGGGAACCCCTTCCAGGGCCCAAAAGTGGGCTCTTGTTTCACACTCGGAAATGAATCGTCCGAGGAGACACGTGCTGACAAAGCAAGAGACTATTGGGAAGAGTCACCTGGGCAGAGAGCAGTAGGGTAAGGGAACCGAGGAGAACTGCTCTGGCACATGGCTCCCAGTCTCAGGTTTTATGGTGATGGGATTTGTTTTCGGGTTTTCTTTAGCCAGTCATTCTGACTCAGAGTCCTTCTTGGTGGTGCATGCCTTGTTCAGCCCAGATGGATACCAGCAAGAAGGATTCTGGGAGGTGGTTGGACACGTGGTGTCACTTTTTGACCTTTCCTGAACTCTCCTGGTTGGTGGTGGCTTGTTAGTTCCGTGTTCCTTACCTGGACCTCCTGTCATAAAACAACTCATGCACATGGTTACTATGGTGCCTGAGCAGAGTGGGTGGTTTCAGTCAGTGTGCCTCCCCTAATAGTTTGGGAGAAGCAAGAGCTGTGAAAAGAAGAGAGGTGAAAAGGAAAGATATAAGCATCTGAATGCAGAGTTCCAAAGAATAGCAAGAGGAGATAAGAAAGCCTTCTTCAGCGATCAATGCAAAGAAATAGAGGAAAACAACAGAATGGGAAAGACTAGAGATCTCTTCAAGAAAATTAGAGATACCAAGGGAACATTTCACGCAAAGATGGGCTCGATAAAGGACAGAAATGGTCTGGATGTAACAGAAGCAGAAGATATTAAGAAGAGGTGGCAAGAATACACGGAAGAACTGTACAAAAAAGATCTTCACGACCCAGATAATCATGATGATGTGATCACTACTCTAGAGCCAGACACCTTGGAATGTGAAGTCAAGTGGGCCTTAGAAAGCATCACTACGAACAAAGCTAGTGGAGGTGATGGAATTCCAGTTGAGCTGTTTCAAATCCTGGAAGATGATGCTGTCAAAGTGCTGCACTCAACATGCCAGCAAGTTTGGAAAACTCAGCAGTGGCCACAGGACTGGAAAAGGTCAATTTTCATTCCAATTCCAAAGAAAGGCAGTGCCAAAGAATGCTCAAACTACCGCACAATTGCACTCATCTCACATGCTAGTAAAGTAATGCTCAAAATTCTCCAAGCCAGGCTTTAGCAATACGTGAACCGTGAATTCCCCATGTTCAAGCTGGTTTTGGGAAAGGCAGAGGAACCAGAGATCTAAATGAAGCTGCCATTTTGTAAGTGAGTGCAAGACAACATGGAGAGGCCATTTGTAGGTGCTTGGATCAACAACCCCACTGAGAGCATCAACTGACAGTTATGTGAATGAACCACCTTGGCTATACAGCCTAGTTGAGCCTTCAGATGACCACAGCTCCATCAGAATCCTAGGCACTCAGAAAATACAGTATTCCAAAATAATTATTCTACTTGAACTCTTTAGAGGTATCAATGACTCTGCAAGAAATATGCAGCCTATACAAACTAGCCAAAGCCATTCATTTCACCCTTACCTGCAAGATTTTTCCTGGTACTTATAGAATCTCTAGTAGCATTTGCTGACAGGCAGCTCCCTACACGTGGTTTCTGTGATCTTGCTGAATTGCTCAGTTCTGAGCTCTTCCTCAGTATTTCCTTAGTAGGCAGATTATGCAAAACTATGGACAGAAAATAGTTTTAGTGGGTTTATCAGGGAACTCACGTAAAAATTATGCAAAGCGATCAGGAAAAATGTTAAAGGGTTCCTCTAATACAAATCCTTGCTTTCTAAAGGTGACTATGAAGACAAAAACAGTCATTGTATAGCTGTGAAACCTCGACACATAAGTTTAGTACATCTTGTGGGATAAACCAACTGAAAAATACTATCAGAGTTTTCCAAAGTGTTGCTCAAAGTGTGCATCCTGGGAATGGTTTTGATAATTGAATTGGTGCAATATCTAGTTCTTATAGCACATTTTCTTTGGAGATGCATCTCTGATTTTTTCTAAAAATTTGCACTGTATTTGAATATGGTTTACAATGTATTGGTTTCAGGTGTACAGCAAAGTGAATCAGATATATACATATATATATATAGAGAGAGAGAGAGAGAGAGAGAGCACATATGTGCACGCAATATGCTTGCTAAGTTGCTTCAGTCATGTCCGACTCTTTGAGACCCCGTGGACGTAGTTCACCAGGCTCATCTGACCATGGGATTCTCTAGGCAAGAATACTGGAGTGGGTTGCCATGCCCTTCTCCAGGGAATCTTCCCAACCCAGGGATCAAACCCATGTCTCTTATGACTCCCACATTGACAGGTGGATTCTTTACTACTAGCGCCACCTGGGAAGCCATATATGGTAATCTCCAGGTCCATGCATGTTGCTGCAAATGGCATTATTTCATTCATTTTTATGGCTGAATAATATTCTATGGCAAATACATACATCTTCTTTATCCACTCATCTGTCAGTGGACATTTAGATTGGTTTTATGTGTTGGCTATTATAAACTGCACTATAGGTAACATAGGGGTGACTGTATCCTTTCGAATCATGGTTTTTTTCTGGTTATATGCCCAGGAGTGAGATTGCTGGATCATATGGTAGCTCTGCTTATAGTTTTTTAAGGAACCTCCGTGCTACTTCTTCATAGTGGCTGAACCAATTTACATTCCTGCCAACAGTGTAGGAGGGTCCCCCTTTCTCCACACCCTCTCCAGAATTTGTTCATAGACTTTTTGATGATGGCCATTCTGATTGGTGTGAGATAATATCACACTATAGTTTTGATTTGCATTTCTCTGATAATCGGGGATGTTGAGCATCTTTTCATGTGCTTTTTGGCTATCTGTATGTCTTTGGAGAAATGTCTATTTAGGTCTTCTGCCCATTTTTTGATTGGGTTGTTTGTGTTTTGGTTTTTTTTTTTTTTTGATGTTGAGCTGCATGAGCTGTTTGTAAATTTTGAACATGAATCCCCTGTCAGTCACATCATCTGCAAATATTTCTTCCCATTCTGTGGGTTGTCTTTTCATTGTGTTTACAGTTTCCTCTGCTGTGCAAAAGCTTTTGAGTTTAATTTGATGCCATTTGTTTTTTGCTTTAATTTATGTTGCTCTAGGAGATTGAAAAATGTTGATGCAATTTATGTCAGTGCTCTGCCTATGTTTTCCTCAGAGTTTTATAGTATCTGGTCTTACATTTAGGCCTTTAATCTATTTTTAGTTTATTTTTGAACATGGTATGAGAAAATGTTCTAATTTCATTTTTTACATGTAGCTGTACCATTTTCCTAACACCATTTATTGAAGAGATTGTCTTTTCTCCATTGTTGTAGCCTTGCCTCTTTTGTCATAGGTTAACTGGCCAAAGTTGCATGAGTTTATTTCTGGGCTTTCTCTTCTGTTCTATTGTTCTGTATTTCCTTTTTCTTCCAGTACCATACTGTTTTGATGAGTGTAGCTTTGTAGTATAGACAGAAGTCATAGAGCCTGATTTCTCCAGCTTTGTTTTTCTTTCTCAAGGTTGCTTTGGCTATTAGGAGTCTTTTGTGTGTCCATAAGATGGTAAAATTTTTGTTCCAGTTCTGTGAAAATTGTCATTGGTAATTTGATAACATTGCATTGACTCTGTAGATTGCCTTATGCGTATATTCATTTTGACAAGACTGATTCTTGCAATCCAAGAATGTGGTATATCTTTTCATCTGTTTGTGTCATCTTCAATTTCTTTCATCAGCATCTTATTTTCAGAGTAGAGGTCTTCTGCCTTCCTGGTTAGGTTTATTCCTAGGTATTTTATTCTATTTGATGCAATGGTAAATGAGATTGTTGTTTTAATTTCTCCTTCTGATCTCTCCTTAGTGTATAGAAATGCAGCAGCTTTCTGTGGATTAACTTTGTATCCTTCAACTTTACTGAATTCATTGAGCTCTAGTAGTTTTCTAGTAGCATCTTCAGGATTTTCAATGTATAATGTCCTTGCAATCTACAAACAGTGACAGTTTTACTTATTTTACATTTTGGATTCCCCTTATTTCTTCTCTGATTGCCATGGCTAGGACTTCCACAATTATGTTGACTAGAAGTGGCAAGAGTGGACATTCTTGGCCTGCTCATGATTTTAGAAGAATTGTTTTCAGATTTTCACTGTTGAGAATGATGTTAGCTGTAGGCCTTTATTATGTTGAGGTGTGTTCCCTCTATGCCGATTTTCTGGAGAGTTTTTACATAAGTGAGTGTTGAATTTTGTCAAAAGCTCTTTATGCATCTATTTAGATGATTATATGTTTCTTATTCTTCAGTTTGTTAATGTGGTGTATCACTGATTGTTTTGTGTATATTGAAAAATCCTTGTGTCTCTGGGATAAATCCCACTTGTTCGTGGTGTATGATCCTTTTAATGTATTGTTGGATTTGGTTGGCTAGTCTTTTTTTTTCTTTTGTTTTTAAATTGTATTTGTTTTTGGCTGTACTGGGTCTTAGTTGCTGCCTGCAGGCTTTCTCTAGTTGCGGTGAGCAGGGGCTCCTCTTCATTGTGGTACATGGGCTTCTCATTGCAGTGGCTTCTCTTGCTGCAGAGCACAGGCTCTAGGGCACATGCAGGCTCAGAATTGTGGTGTGTGGGCTCTGGTATTTGTGGCACATGAGCATAGTTGCCCCCTAGCATGTGGAATCTTCCCATAGCAGGGATCAAACTTGTGTCCTCTGCACTGGCAGGAGAATTCTTAACCACTGGACCATCAGGGAAGTCCAGTTTGCTGTCTTTTGTTGAGGATTTTTGAGTCTACCTTCATCAGCCTGTACTTTTTTCTGAGTTGTATATTTGTCTGGTTTTGATATCAGGGTGATGGTGGCCTTATAGAAAGAGCCTGGCAGTGTTTCTTCCTCTTCAATTTTTTGGAAAAGTTTCAGAAGGATATGTATTCACTTTTTTCTAAATGTTTGATAGAATTTGCCTGTGAAGCCATCTGGTCTTGGACTTTGGTTCACTGGAAGTTTTTTTTAATATATCTATATATATATTTATTTATTTTCGATATAGGAAAGACAGATTTTATATTTTTGTATAGTTGATTAACAATATTATATTAGTTTCAAGTGTACAGAAAGTGATTCAGTTATACATACATATGTATCCGTTGTTTTTCAAATTCTTTGATTCATTGGAAGTTTTTAAACCATAGTTTCAATTTCAGTCCTTGTGATTGGTATGTTCATATTTTTTATTTCTTCTTGGTTCAGTCTTGGGAGATTGTACCTTTCTCAGAATTAGTTCATTTCTTCTATGTTGTCCCTTTTATTGGCATATGGTTACTTGTAGCACCTTATGATCCATTGTATTTCTCTGGTATCCATTGTAACTTCTCCATTTTCATTTCTAAATTTATTGATTTGAGCCCTTTTCCTTTTTCCCCTTGATGAATCTGGCTAAGGTTTATCCATTTTGTTTATCTTTTCAAAGATGCCGAAAAGGCTTTAGGTTTCACTGAGCTTTTCTATTTTCTATGTCTCTCTTTCATGTATTTCTGCTCTAATCTTTATGATCTCTTCTGCTGACTTTGGGTTTTGTTCTTTTCCTAGTTGCCTTAAATGTAAGGTTAGGTTGTTAATTTGATATGTTTCTTATTTCCTGAGGTAAGATTGTGTTGCTATAAACTTGCCTCTTAGAAGTGCTTTTACTTCATCCCTTAGTATTTAGATTGTCATGCTTTCACTTTCATTTGTCTCTAGGTGTTTTTTGATTTCTTCAGTGATCCATTGGTGGTTTCCTAGCATATTGTTTAGCTTCCACATGATTTTATCACAGCTGTGCCCCTCCTACCTTCTCATTGTGGCTGCTTCTTTGTCTTCGGAGGATGTCTTTTTTGGGTAGATTTCAGAATATCTTTTTAATTGATGGCTGTTCAGCAGTTAGTAGTGATTTTGATGATGTTTCCATGAGACAGACTGAGCTCACATCCTTCTACTCTGCGATCTTGTCTCCACTGTCATGTCAAGTGGTTTGTTCAGATATGCATCTTCTGGCCTCCAAGAGCCAAGCAGCATGATGCGGCTGCCTTACTGGTTCTCCGTTCTCCCATAACGCACCACAGTAGCCGCCTAGGACAGCTCAGCTGGGGCCTCAAGGCTGCCTCTACAAGCCCAAACCAGATACCACATCTCTGATTTTTTTTTTTTTTTAGCTCAGCAACCTGATTGGAAATTTCTCCTGCTTCTACTCTTTCTGTCCTCTATAGGCTGTTCTCAAAACAGCAGCTAGAACGATGTAGGCCATATCATCTAACTGATGATGTCAGTGTTTCACAAGGTCCTTGAATGTAACATTTGCTGTGCATTGGACGGCCTACAAGGCTCAGAGGCATCTCACCCTCATTGCCGGGAGCCAGCGTGAGGAATCCCACCCGTGACAAGGTCATGTGGCAGAGGCCTGATGGGCAAGGCGAATCAGGCCTCGGGGTTTCCCCCTGGAATTTCCTGAGCGTGTACCCCAAAAATAAGAACCTGCCCGCCTTATTGTATTGTACTTTTCCACTCTTCTGACACTCTCTGGAAAAAGTTAACTCGTGGCTTTAGTCTTCTGCATTTGAAAGGGATGTTTCAGTTCAAACCCCCTCTGATAGCTCTCTAACTTGCCTAATAGGTTCCCCCAGACTTTTTACAGCTTATGAATTGCTTACAGCCCCCCAACTGCAAGAGGCACAAAGCTTAAAGCATCTTAAAGATACAGAGCCCTTTCTAAAGAGCTAAAAATCATATTGGTGACGGATTTCACTGTTGACTCAATGATTGCTGCCAGGCCTCCATATTCTTTATCTTTTCAGCACCTGGGAGGATGTTAATCAATGTAATCGGGATATGGAAAAAGGTATATAGTAGTTTTGATGTTAGCATCACTAGACTTTTTGAGTTAATTACTTTTCTTTTGTTATAAATCACCATACTCCTTTTACTTGTTATAAATTGTTGTATCTTTGCTATGTAAGAATGTAATTTATTTAGTGTTTTCTGAGAGTGGCACCAGACTTTGAGAAGATCAACACAAATAAGTCTTCTGGTTGACAAACCCTTATCAGAAAAAAGGCTGTAAAATGTTAATTGGCCCTTTTGACTGGAAGATGATGTAAATTACCTAAGACAGGTATGCAGAGAGAAAAGCCTGGTTTTGATAAGAGCCTGGGCTGCTAACGCTGCATAATTTTGTATTACCCATTGATCTCTATGTACAATCAAAAAGGTATAAAAGGCCTTTCTAGACAATAGAGGCCAGGCCAGTCATTGAAAAGACTGGTTTCCCCCGTGTCTCTTCTTTGCTCTGTTTTCTGGCTGAATTCCCATCTGGGGCATGGAGGCTCGCCATGTCTACTTACTTGCCCTGACTTCTAAGATTCACGCGAGAGGGAGCCCAAGGTGGGGCACCCCCCGTTATTCAAGAGGATGCCGGTGGCCTAATGTAGATGGTGCAAGCTCCTTGTCTGGAACTTTATTGGCTTTCCACGTAAACCAAGTTATTCAGCCTCTTTTCTCCTCTCTATTTTCCTACTACACTCTTTCTTCCTAATCTAATCTTATATTAATAAATAAATAAGTTTTTTCCTCGCCTACGCCGTCCCCGCTTCGAATCACCCTGGATCCACCGGGGCTGGACCCTGGCCCCTCATCACTTCCCTGACTTCTCCTCTTTTTCCTTTTCTTGCTCCTTAAGTTCCAGTGACACTGGCTGCCTTGATGTTCCTCAAACATATTAGTTGTAGCCTTAACTTAGAAAGTTTCCTTTGAAGTTTCCCCTTCCTGGTATACTCTTCAAATGAAATGCTCATGGATTTGCCCCTTCACATCTCTCTCAGTGAATACGTCTCTCCCTGACTTGTTATTTTAAGTTACAACCCTTCCCCCAACCATTAGCGTCTAGAAACTATATAGTTTCTTTTCTTTTTCGTCTGCCTGTACTAGAATGTAATCCCCATGAAGACAGGAATTTTTGTCTCCCTTGTTGCTGTTTTATCCCCAGCATCTGGATTAATGGTGTGACACACAATATTTGCTTAACAGATACTTATTGATGTCTGTGATACCCTTCAGAATATTGAAAACTTGCACCAGTCCCTAACTGATGGCTGAGCTTTGCTGTCTGCTTTGACGACCAGTTTCCTGATTGTGCTTCTCTGCACAGGCAGCCATAAAAATGTGCATTTTTGACATAGGATTTGATTCTTGTCTCTCTTTCTATACCTCCAGTATTAATCTCTACTTCCAGCATTATCAATGTGAAGCTTTTTTTAGCCATTATGAGCCAAACATAATCATGGCAGAATCAGACACTGGGTGCAGTAAGTAAATGAACTGGTGCCCATCACTCCACTGAAGGAGGGGCAGCCCAGTTTGATCAGTCACATTGACCAAGAGCAGATAGTAATGCACAGCCTACTGTATTGGATGTGAGAAAAATATATTTACTGTTTTTCTATGGGTACTATAATGTGTGTGTATGGATATAAGATTTGAATGTACTATAGTAAATCATTGTTGTATGACGGTGCTAAAACCGATATGCCTCTATTTTGTGTATTTTTATTTTATATGGGAGTATAGTTGATTTACAGTGTTGTGTTGGTCCCAGGTGTACAGTAAATATTTGCCTCTATTTTAAATTGATGAATCTGTGTCATTACCTTAAATCAACAAGTGCAGATGGAAGTGTTCATTTGGTTAGAGTAAATTCTTTAGCTTGAATATTGTAAGAGTTTCCTACGTGTAGTCATTTCTAAGGTTTTCTCCAGTATTCAGGATATTAAGAGGAAAGGAGTGGTTAAGGATCTCTATGGTGCTATAGCTCAACAGCTGTCAAATAATAATATAGTAATGAATAATGCACTAATACTCCTGAATTTTCATCTCATGGTAAAGGAATATTTCTACTTCTACATCTGTAGTTCTCATTGTTGGAAGAAGTTTCAATATCAGAAATACAGAGTTTATTCTCTGATACAGTCAGTGTCTAGATATTTGCATGAATGAGAAGGTGATGGCACCCCACTCCAGTACTCTTGCTTGGAAAATCCCATGGACGGAGGAGCCTGGTAGGCTGCAGTCCATGGGATCGCTAAGAGTCGGACACGATTGAGCGACTTCCCTTTCACTTTTCACGTTCACGCATTGGAGAAGGAAATGGAACCCACTCCAGTGTTCTTACCTGGAGAATCCCAGGGACGGGGGAGCCTGGTGTGCTGCTGTCTGTGGGGTCACACAGAGTCGGACACGACTGAAGTGACTTAGCAGCAGCAGTGGCAGCAACACATAGTTAAAGGATCAGATATGTCTCAAATAATTGATAATTGATTATGACTCTGAAATGTCAATGCTCACACTTTTCCAGCTCTTCTCAGTGTGAGATTACTTCTGAAGATAGCTTGACTCTGGGTTCCTATGAGGTACAATAAGGAGTGATATGTATAAAGAACCTGGATCTTAGCCCATAATCCACAAGGCAGAAAAACCCATTACCAGATGGCCAAAGAAAGATAACTGCTTTAGGGTAGCAAAGATGAAAAGAATTATGGTGCTGGAAGGATCCAAGAGATAATTAATTTAATCCATTGCTTTAACAATGAGGAAACTGAGACCTCTGGCAGTCATAAAACAGGAAGTTACTGAATAGTTTTAAAGAGGAGAGAGATGGAATCGTATCTGTGATTTAGAAAGCTTGTTTTTCTGTAAAACTGGACAATATGCTTGAAAGGAGTAAGATGTATTGGGACGCTAAAGTAAAATAATCAAGAAATGAGGAAATCTGAGCTAGGTCTGTAGCAGGAAAGATGGACGGACTTAGAAGGACTGGAGATATTAACCAGATGGGATTTATAGGGTTTGATGAAGACTAGAAAATGGGAAGTAAAATCGGATAAGAGTCAAAGATTATGGCTGCTTTCCTGCTCTGGACAACTGGGCCAGTGGGGATGCTGTACACCAAGCCAAAGGATACAGGCACTAGAATCGGTATGCAGTAGGAGGCAAAGGAGAGTGGCTAGTACAGTTTTGAAGCTGCCAAGTATGACTTTATAGTCATTATGGGAGTGTGTGTGTGTACAAAATTTCAGCACTGGAAGACTGCTCACAGCCATTCTCAGTCAATCTTGTTCTCCAATGATTCCCTCAAACATGCCTCCAACAACTGTTTAAGGAAGACTGGCACTTCAAATTTCAGGAAGATGCACTCAAATTTCAGGAAGACTGGCTAAAGGAGGCTGATGGAGGTCAGCTTTGAAAATGCGATCAGACAGTGATGATACAGAAAGAGGCGTGTGGCTAGACTTCAGAATGAGGTCTGTTGGGCTTGCTAACCCAGCTTCCATTACATCCTATCAATAATATCTTGAGTTTCCTTTAAAGACGACCATCGCCCATTCCCATAACATGTGATTTGAGAGGAGCTAAACCATTTCCATGTTCCCAAGGGGAAGCATATATCCCAGGCCTGCTCTAGGAGAAGTACTTCTGAGCTTTCTTGGCTAGAAACATTGGGGAAGCTGGGTTGCTAAACTGAAAGGATTAACCATACAGTTTCTGGTGGCCATCCTATGATGGCAAGGAGAAGGCAAGCTGAGGATCAGGCCACACAGTGGAAAGCAGAACTGAGTAACAGATGATAAGTGTGGCCTGATAACATTGTTGGCATGCCTGCACATGGCCTTGCAGGAGAACTGTTCAGTTATCCGGCTGAGTACTTTTCTGCTTTTGCTCAAGGGGGTGACTGTCATTTGCAAAAGGAAGGTGGCTGGACTGATTTGGGTTTTTGATCACTTGAAGTACTTTGCCATGATTGTTTAGAAAGCTGGGTCTACAGGGAGAGGAGCAAGAAAAATGTTTACAACAGTTGTGGAGGCATGTTTGAGGGAATCATTGAGAACAAGAATTGACTGAGAACAGCTCTTGAGCAATGATTTAGTGGAGGTTGTTTTAATTGAGACCTAATGTCAAATTCTTCACCAGATCTAACCGTGTGGCCTTGGGGAAGTTATTTAACCTCTCTGAACCTCAATTCTCTCATCTGTAAATTGGTAATGATAATAGAATCTTTCTCACAGAATGTTTAGGGTGATACTTATAAAGAGTATAACTTGTTGTCTAACACTGAATAAATGTTAGCCTTTGTCTAAAATCAACATCTTTCTGCATGTAGTTGTTTCAAGCAATGAATTCCCATTACCTGCTTACCACCTTCCCTTTCTCTTTTTCTAAACTGGTTCTCCTTAGAAAAGAGTCATGGAGGGAGTGGGGGAGAGGGTTTGCTTATTCTTTCCCAATGATTCCTAAATCAAATGTGTTCCATTTACAAGCCTAAATAATTTTCGTTTTTTAGTGTGACAAATTCAACTTCTAAGATGACAAGAGAAATCATGCTGTGTTTTTCAGCTTTAATGTGATTACTGATAATAAAGAATCAAGTTGACAAATTTTGTTGTTAATGCATGATACAGAATAAAATCAGTCTTTTTCTAGGTTTCTCTGGTTCTGTAATGGTAAGAGTGGGCTGGAAAGTGAAAGCATATGACATAAAGCCATATAGGTGAGCATGTCTGCAAAGACAGCATAGGCATGTACTACATGAGGTGGATATTGGGCTCTGGTTTTCAGTCTCTTAAACACAATGGAAGCTTTCCATAATTTCTCTATCCTTTATCACTGTCTCACAGTTTTGAAGAGAAACCTGCAAGATATCTTTGCGTGTTGGTTATTTGAGCTGCTTCTGGAAAGATTGATAGAAAAATCTAGTTTTATTAATGGCTGGAAGTTGTACAAGAGAAACTTAAGAAATAAGTATATTCAGTCTTTAATTTTATTTTCTTTTTTCTATAAATTTATATTTTCTATAAATTTGTTATTTTATTAAATTTATTAATGTAAATTATAAATTACATTTAGTTATATAAATTTTCTGTAGATTTATTTATTTTTGCTGGATGTTGCTCTGTGTGGGGTTTCTCTAGTTGCAGCAAGCAGGGGCTACTCTCTCATTGCTGTGCACAGGCTTCTCGTTGCAGTGGCTTCTCTTGTTGTGGAGCATGGGCTATAGTGTGTGTGCAGGCCTCCATAGTTGCTGCTCTTGGGCACTAGACCACATTCTCAATAGTTGCGGCACCCAGGCCTAGCTGCTCTGAGGCATATGGGATCTTCCTGGATCAGGGATCAAACCTGTGTCTCTTGCATTGGCAGGCCGATTCTTTGCCAGGCAGCCACCAGGGAAGCTCTGTTTTTCTTTTTCAATTACGATGTCTATAAAATCATCAATATCATCGTTCTATTGAAGGTGCAGGTAAGTGGCTCACATGTGGTCACTTGAAATTCACAGTTAGAACCTCCACATAACTGAATCTTCAGTAAAGTTGGTTTTTATTCAGATGGGGACATGAAGCCTTTTTTCCTGTCAAGAGCTTTGTGCATTTGGACTTTGAGTTTCATATTAGACATACAAAAATGGAACTCAGATATAGAATACTAGTGAATGCAGAAAAGATAAATAGGTAAGTATGTATAAATGATGAGTATAAAAGCATCTGAAAGATTGGCCTTCTATAAAAGGGAGCCTGGCAATAAGTCAATGGAATAGAACATCATGACAGTCTAATAACATCATGACAGTCTATCCTGCTGCCAGATAAATGTCATGGAAAAGCAGGGTATTTATCTTATCCTAACACTTATTTTAAAATCTGAGGTCTATTATCTCTCCGAATGGCTTTATTTCATTTACCAAATGGTTAAATATAAAGAAAATGAGACCATTTATTTAATACAAGCTGACGTGGGTTTCTGATGCAGACTTCATATCCAGACCAAAGAAGATGTGTAAAAGAGACTAGCTAAGGATTAACATCTGGATGTCTGTTCTGTTCTTTCTAATTATCCAAAACAGCATGAAAGTCATTGTTTTCCTATGGTAAAAACAGAAATAAATAAAAGAGGAGGACTTGCTTTACTGGGAGCTATAATTTTTTGCGTTTTTTATCATTTCTTTATTTTTTATTGAACTATGGTTGAATTACAATGTTGCATTAATTATTGTTTTACAGCAAAGTGATGCAGTTATATACATATATACACACACACATTCTTTTTCATATTTATTTTCCTTATGGTTTATCACAGGAGATCAAATATAGTTCCCTTTGCTATATAGTAAGACCTTGTTATTATCCATTCTAGATATACCAGTTTGCATCTACTAATCCCAAACTCCCAATCCAACCCTCTCCCACCCACTCCCTCTTTGCAACCAGCAGCCTATTATCTATGTCCCTGATTCTGTTTCATACATAGTTTCATTTGTGTCATATTTTAGATTCCACATATAAGTGATTTATGGTGTTTGTCTTTCTCTTTCTGTCTTATTTCACTTAGTATGATAATCTCTAGTTATATCCATGTTGCTGCAAATGGCATCATTCCTTGTTTGTGGCTGAGTAGTATTCCATTGTATATATTGATGGACATTTAGATTGTTTCCATGACTTAGCTATTGTGAAGACTGCTGCTGTGAACATAGGGGTGCATGTATCTTTTGAATTACAGTTGTGTCTGGATGTAGGATCCAGCAATCCTACTCTTTGCCCAAGAGTAGGATTGCTGGATCATATGGTAATTCCACTTTTAGTTTCCTGAGAAACATTCATACTGTTTTCCACAGTAACCTCACCAACTTACATTGCCATCAACAGTGTGGAAGTGTTCCCTTTTCTTCACCCTCTCCAGCATTTATTTGTAGACTGCTTAATGATGGCCATTCTGATTGGTGTGAGGTGAAATCTCATTGTAGTTTTGATCGGCATTTCTCAAATAATAACAATGTTGAGCATCTTTTCATGGGCCCATTGGCCATCTGCATTTCTTTTTGGAGAAATATCATTTAGGTCTTTTGCCCATTTTTTGATTGGGTTTGTCGAGTTGTAAGAGCTGTTTGTATATTTTGGAAATTAAGCCCTAGTTGGTCACATCATTTGTGAATATTTTCCCCATTCTGTAGGTTGTCTTTTCATTTTGTTGATGGTTATCTTGGCTGTGCAAAAGCTTGCGAGGTTTATTAGGTCCCATTTGTTTATTTTCATTTTTATTTCTTTTACCTGGGGATCAGTTTACTTCAGTTGCTCAGTTGTGTCCAACTCTTTGCGACCTCAGGGACTGCAGCATGCCAGGCTTCCCCGTCCATCACCAACTCCTAGAGCTTGTTCAAACTCATGTCCATCGAGTCAGTGATGCCATCCAGTCATCTCATCCTCTGCCATCCCTTTCGCCTCCTGCCTTCAATCTTTCCCAGCATCATGGTCTTTTCCAGTGAGTCACTTCTTCACATCAGGTGGCCAAAGTATTGGAGTTTCAGCTTCAGCATCAGTCCTCCCAATGAATGTTCAGGACTGATTTCCTTTAGGATGGACTGATTGGATCTCCTTGCAGTCCAAGGACTCTCAAGAGTCTTCTCCAACACCACAGTTCGAAAGCATCGATCCTCTGATGCTCAGCTTTCTTATGGTCCAACTCTCACATCCATACATGACTACTGGAAAAACCACAGCTTTGACTAGATGGAGCTTTGTTGGCAAAGTAATGTCTCTGCTTTTTAATAACGCTGTCTAGGNCTGGTTAGCTTTTCTTCCACGGTTAGCCAAGATCTTTCAATTTCATGGCTGCAGTAGATTGCAGTGGATTTTTGGAGTCAGGAATAAAAAGTGCGTTACGTGTTCGATGTTTGCCCCACCTTTTTGCCCTGAGAGGTGATGAGCGATGCATCCTTTTTTGACTTTTCATGAACCCTTGTTGAGTTTTAAGTCCGAGATTTTTCTTCGTCTTTCATTTTCATCAAGGCGTTTATTCTTCTATTACTTTTGCCATAGAGGCGGGTCTCATTCTGCTATCTGAGGGTTTGGATTATTTTCTCAGGCGTTTGTTTCCGTCTGGCTTCATCGGACCGTGACGTTTTCATGATTACTCCGATTAAGTTGAATAACGTTTCTCCTGAGTTACTCCTTTCCAATTTGGACTGTCTGTGTTTCCATGCGGGTTGTTGTTGCTTCTTTGTTGCATGGAGATTTTCGGGAGAACGATTGGGCCATCTATTTCTTTTTGGAGGGATAGGAGAGGACTGTATCATTTGTAGGCTCTTGTTGCCTCGTTTTTTTGCTTATCTTTGTTGAGGTAAGTTTCTGTAACGAGGCGTTTGTTGTGGATCCTAATTTTAGGAGTCAAGGCATTTTTGCCTGGATATTGGGATCAATCAATTTGCTCTATGATGAATATTGTTTCTCGGTGCCCACTCTGTCTGTGTGGGTGTTTCTTTTTTATTGTTGCAGTTGTGGCTATGGCTCTGTTGGACTGTGCTTTATATCGGCTCTGCTTGTTAACTGTTTGAAGGTATCTGGGGATTTCTCAGTATATGTTGTGAAGCTGCTTTGAAAACTTTGAGGTCTTTGCTAGCAGTGATTGCTCGATAATCTCTCTTCTGCTATTTAAGGTTCCTATTA